>NC_052506.1:89699848-89999848 GCF_014356525.2 Nilaparvata lugens | reverse complement strand
ACAGGCTAAATCTGTGGTACGGTACCTAGTAAACATTCGAATCGTCTTATTTTCGTATATTCCTTAAATCTCAAATTCTTAATTACTATGTACTCATTCATGTGAGCATGGAAATTCTATATGAATTATATAACATCATAATCGGATGAGCTGTAATAAACTTTTCATGAAATAATAATGATTCATTTGTTCTATCTTATTAATCATATTGTAGAGCAATATTCCCTTGAACCTTGCTTATTAAACCTTGAAAAACGAGTGATTTGATTTTAAAACTTCTTTATTGTTCCTTAAATTTCTGTGGGTGGTTCCACTGCAACGCAGGTTTAACTCCTCTGTGATACTTGCCTACCGACTTGACAGTGCCGTTGAATAGTAGCTGGCGCTCCACACCTCATGGTTTATGCGTATATCAGGTTCGGAGGTGTGGTTTAACGTGTGGTTCGCAGCCAGAGACTTCTTTTTACCGGGTGCGGCAGCAAAACCTCCCTTTTTAATGTGAACGCTATCCAGTCAGCTGATGTCGTAGTAGAGAGAATTTGGTCTCGTTAGAGAGGTCAGACTATAAAGTTTTCTTCCCGACATCATGCATTGGAAAAATGAGAAGCGCGCATTTGCCGGTGAGACTTGTTTTTCGAGCGGATGTTCTGTGATCACAACCTAGCGCGCATTTCGATATCGATTTAATTCAGCCCCTTTGGCTACTGCCCCGGACCGGAAATCAATTGTTACGTGGGTCACTACGTTTAGACAAACTGCAAGTGCGACAAGACGAAGAACTGAAGTCTTTCGGCCCATTAAGACACCTGAGAACATTTAGGTTGTGAGAGTTCCAATGTTGCGATCACTACAGCATTCTGCTCGCAAACATGCGTCTGCTCTTGGACTCTCCGATCGTTCTGTGAGACGAATTTTTCATGATGATCTTCATTTTCATTCTTGTGATTTTTTCTATGGGGGTTTTTGGAATCCCTTGTTTATGTGAACCGTCCAAGGACCCTACAAGATTTGAATACCAATATCAGGAAAGAAATTGCTAACACAATGCCTGCAATGCTGGCAGGAGTCATGACAAACGACAGAAATCGGTTTACTTAGTGTATGGAGAATAGGGGACGTCACCTACCAGATTTGATACTCAAAGCTAATTGAAACAAAACTTTATATATGTGTCTACATTACAAAAAAATGAATACAAACTTTCTGATCCATACAAAGAGTTTTATTTACTTAAAAAAAGAAAGTTTCGCTGCCGCACTGTGTATGGTATGAAAACATCTTTCTTTCACTGATTCTATAATCAACTTCAGAACGTGAAACTCGGAACACCTGACCGCTGCCTGTGTGCACACACCCCTATCAATCTTCACTTGATTCTATTAAGTCAGCTTTTAAATTTATGAATTTAAGTGCACTTTCTTTCCTTCATTTCAAATCTTATCCAGTTTTATTGAGATTAATAATTTATTTATGGAGACAACAGGTTACCCTTTATGGGTCTCTTTCACAAATACAGTAAAACAATATCATTATACAATGAAAATACAATAAATTGTGTGTGTTGTAGCATTAAATATGTCGAAGGACGTGGCGGGAGCGACGTTCATGGCGACGGCGACGTCTGCGCCGGAGCTGTTCGTGAACGTGATTGGCACGTTCATCACTGAGGGCGACATCGGCGTCGGCACCATTGTCGGCAGCGCCGTCTTCAACATACTCGCCGTCGCCGCCTGCTGCGGCATCGGAGCTGGAATGGTATGCTACGCACATAAATCATTTAGCTTCAACTCTCCAGTAGGGTTTACATTAGTCAAGTTTACTTGAGTGAAATGGGTGATTAGTCAGGCATTAGTCAAGTTTGAGTTGAATGGGCGATTTTAAAAATTTGAAGTCAAGTTTACATGAATTAAAGATTTAATAATCTCAAAAGTATATAATTATGAAGTAAGAAAATCTAATTAATCTCTGCGTTTCAAGCTAAGGTTTCTTCTTCATCTGCATCATACTTTTTCAAGTTCATTCGAACTCTGGGTTTGATTCCTGGGCTGGTAAATAATTTTTGGATAGTATCTCTCATCGTATTTCCATCTAGCTATCAACTCTGCTTCCGATATTTGCAGAAGTCTTCGGGGTGATTAACAGCATTTAATTTGGATTTTCGTTTAATAATAATTATTCATCAATTAGCATTTGCAATTCCTCATTAATTTTCATCTGTAGAAACTTGAATTATGTAAACGTCCCTTAACGAACTCCCCAATAAATAATATGCTCAATGCTCAACATTCTCTTGCTCCAAACATTCTGAATATTTTCAAGTGGAGATGTTTGTTTATACTCGTATACAGAGGTTCGAGTATTTCATGGACAGGGAGGTATGGATGATCAGAGATAACTGACACTTCCTCTGATAATTTTGATTCAACTCTAACAAGCGGCATAATAAATAATATGCTTCACATCCACTTGCTCTGAATGTTTTCAAGTGAGGGTGTATATGTTTTCACTTTTATACAGAGGTGGGCAGGGAGGTATAGATGATCAGAAATAACTGACACTTTCTTCTAACTCCTCTAAAGCATTCCACTAGGAACCACTCAATGTTTTTGTAATACTATATCATCACTATTGTACTGGGCCTCAATCGTATGTTGTAGTTACAAGTGTATATACACGTGGAATGCTTAAGAGGAGAATAGTTTACGTAGTATCACGTAGTTTACAGGAGTTTGTTGATGGAAATAGCCGCCATTCACCTAATTATAATTACAGTAGTGGGTTGAAGAAACAGGTCTTTAACAGGTTCCATTGATGTTCGTAATCAATTCTTTTTTATTCATATTTGTTTGGTTAAAAATATTTGTACGCAGCCATACAATAATAATTAATATGAGATACGGTATTTGTGAAATTGACAAATTGTTTGAGATACCAGTCAAATTGTCTAGTATTACGAGACTTGTCTAGTACTAGTTGTCGAGTACACCTGAGGATGTATTCATAACTTTACGAATATCTGTTAGTAAATTAACTCTTTTGTTTTAGAACTCGAAAAATATTTTAAAATATATTTTATCAAGTTCTTATTAATGTTGGTTAAAAGTCAATTTAATTCAAAATCAGTCATATTGATACATTTTTTGTGTAGTTGAGAAGTTGATATTGTGGTACTTGTTCATATTTAATAAAAATACTAAGGAATTGTCAAAACCATCGATTTATTGATACTTAGAAAGACCGGTTTCGGTTGTTACACCATTGTCAATCTCTGATAAAAAAAATCTCTGATAGTTTATCAGAGATTGACAATGGTGTAACAACCAAAACCGGTCTTTCTAAGTATCAATAAATCTGTGGTTTTGAAAACTTCTTAGTATCTTTATTTAATATTGATGCATGTTTCCATTATTCATATCTATAGTTTTTCATATAATATATTATGATACATCTGTTGTCCTACAAATCTGACAATAATAATAATAAATTCGAGTGACCTGGCTGGCTCAGGTCTGGTGTCAGGGTTTTCAGGTCGCAACTGATCAATTTCAGGGCCTCTGGCATGGCTAAATGACTGATTATTAGGCAGCCGGGACCGACGGCAACGTGACCATCCGACACAAATCTATCCTTCATCGATTTCACATTTTCAATTCATTAGTTAATCATCTCACAGTAATATCTATATTTATATTAGTGGTTCTAACGTAGTGAATTAGAAAAAAATAATTTAGAATTATTGTGTTAGCTTTGGCAAAGAATGAGAGAAACATGTTTTCCAGGTAGTACCTCTACATTGGTGGCCACTTACAAGAGACTGCTTAGCATATGGTGTTACAGTCACCATACTTATTTGTATAATCCACGATGAGCGAATAGAGTGGTACGAGGCGCTGATTCTGGTGGCACTCTACACCGTCTACATCGCCGTCATGTACTGGGACAAGACCATCCAGAAGTGGACTCACAAGTGCCTCAACCTCACGCCCAGTCACACCGACAGTCCTGCCATTTCTGGTGAGTTACTTCTCAGTCATTCATCACATCTACAAGAGCCATGTTTGCTTGCAGTAATTGGGGCTCATTTTCATCACCAAAAAATCGTTGCCGTACAAGTACCGTACATCTATCAAGTATCGTACTAAGAAAATCAATTCCATTAATATCAAATTAAGATACTCCTATTTTTACTTTCCTTGCCCTACTACCATAGGTAAGGAAAGTATTGCTTTCCAAAAAAAATTAAGGTACCCCAATTTCAAGTTTTCTATACGTTTCAAGGTCCCCTGAGTCCAAAAACATGATTTTTGGGTATTGGTCTGTGTGTGTGTATGTGTGTGTGTGTGTGTGTATGTGTGTGTGTGTGTGTTTGTGTGTATGTCTGTGAACACGATAACTCCATTCCTAATTAACCGATTGACTTGAAATTTTAAACTTAAGGTCCTTATACCATGAGGATCCGACAATAAGAAATTCAATAAAATTCAATTCAAGATGGCGGAAAAAATGGCGGATAATTACTAAAAAACCATGGTTTTCACGTTTTTCTCGAAAATGGCTCTAACGATTTCCTTCAAATTTATACAATTGATAGCTATTTATAAGCCCTATCAACTGAAATGAGTCTCATTTCAGGGAAAATTTCAGGAGCTCCGTAATATTATTGAGAAAAATGGCGGATAATGACTAAAAAACCATGTTTTTCACGGTTTTCTCGAAAACGGCTCCAACGATTTTCTTCAAATTCATACCATAGATAGCTATTCATAAGCCCTATCAACTGGCATGAGTCTCATTTCTGTGAAAATTGCAGGAGCTCCGTAATATTCTTGAGAAAAATGACAGTTACTAAAAAACCATGTTTTTCACGATTTTCTCAAAAACGGCTCTAACGATTTTTTTCAAATCCATACCCTGTATAGTTATTTATTAGCTCTATCAACTGACATGAGTCTTTTTCCTGGGGTACTAATGGGGGGTCCACCCAATCCTTGAAAAATGGCCTTTGTAACCTCCTTCTCGTGCATGAGGTAGGTAGGAACACGGTTTTTACTTTTTCTTCTTCCATATACCGTGGTAGAGCAGTTTATAAAAAGAACACAGTCATAGTCAAGATATTTCATCTGTAGAACAGATGTTTTGACGAATTTCAAAAAAACATCGAATTTCACAATATTTACATAAAGGAAAAAGTACTCTGAAAACAATTGTATATACACATATACAGTAGTCTGATCGTAGTTGCAAATATGTTGCCGTCAATCGTCATTATGTTTTTCTTCTAAATTATTCTCGTTTGATATTGAGGCTTAGGTTTATTTAGCGAACTATATTGGAAATTTTAAGATAGGGTTATAAAAAAGGCACTTTGTTCCGTGGATGTTTTTTTTACAAGAGAAATATTTGATCAAAATAAGGGGAAAGGTTTTTAAGCGAAAATAGATGTAAAATTTTAAATAGTTCAATGAGCAAGGAAAGTTGTGTGAGTGTACCACACCAGATTTTTAACGTTGCCATGGACAACCACGCTCTGAATAGTTTTGCAGAGGTTGGCACTACACTGAGGTTTCACTTCGAATTAAAGTTGAAATAATTTTCAATTTATAAAATTCCAATTCATAATTGAAAAAACCTAAAATAAAATTGAAGCATTATCCAGTACAGTCACAGAATACGATACTGAATGGAAAGTCGGCTAATATCCTGACGCGAAAATCCGCCATCTTGAAAGAAAGTTTAGCTTTGTAATAGTATAGATGGGAGGTTCGGATTACTTTACTGAGCCAATCAAAAGACCCGGATAGTGGTAATTTTAATTTCTAACAAGATTGCGCAGTCACGTGACGTGGTCTTTGTGCACACAAGTATTGGCGACATGTAAAAAGCATTCGTTGGATAGGCGTTTGATACTTTCCATTCTGTATGTATTCTGTGGTATAGTACTCTTTCATTATCTATTAGTGCATTAGAGCAATTCTCTTTAGTGTACTGGATGATGTCTTTATTCCAATTCAATTCGAAATTTTTTAAATCTAAAATTGAATTCTATGAATTGAAAGGTATTTCAACTTTAAATTCAATAAGAAATACTCAATACCTACAATAGGTGTGTAGTGCACTGAGTGCCAACTTAAGCTGCTTTGCTGCTTGAAAATCCAAAGTAGACAAATTAGGCGAGGCGCACACCAGTTAGCCAAGACAAGACATGATCAGACACGTTCAGTCACAATACTTCACATAGTTGGTTATGAAGACATGACTAATTGCAATGACTAATCAGTGTGAGCTACGTCATAAGCAACAATGTGAATTATTGTGACTAAATGTGTCTGATCATGTCTTGTCTTGTCTTGACTAACCGGTGTGCACCTAGCCTAAGACTAAACACTGCCATCACAGTTACTTCAGATCTACTACCTCTCGATAATATATACAATAATTTTCTTGCTTGGTCTGAGAAAGGAACAATATGTGTACTCTTCTCATGTAAACCGACTATTGGAATCTGAGTGAATCTCAAATCTGATTTGATTTGATTTGAGCCTCAGTGACATAGTGGGTCTATCAAAGAGTCAATTTTCATACGGAAGAGATATAATAGCATACTTCTACGAGCACTCTTGTACGCTGTATCATGTACACCGCCGCATACACTTTATTTAAAAATCGCTCATCAGAGTTAAGCAATATATTTCCAAAAAACATATACAATACCTTCAACAGTTGGTACCAATACAGCAGGCTACACGACTGCTTGATAACATCGTTACAATATGATATTCTTCAGATGTGATATACTTATCCTCATTATATACTTCTACGGATACCTAATGAAACATACCAGTAACGTAATTCCCAACTCATTCTATTCTGAAGCTAATTACTTCAACCTAAATTGCTAATGTTTTTTGAGGAGTATAAAACACTTTAACTTGATTGATCCTCTTTATTCAATCCCAATATCATTCACATACATTTAATAAGTGAAATAATTTAAAAAGGGTACTTAGATTTTTTTCTTGATGATATTGTATGAAAATTCATGCTAGTGAATACTGTAATAATAATGATGAATTTTATGCTTTGTGTGTTGAAATTTATAGTATTCAGTGTTGCTTTGAAACATAAAAAGGGTACCAAGATGTTTTATTTTTTACTTCTTGATGTAATGAGTTGTATCCACAACTTACTATCTTCTAATATTGTGTCAAAATTCATGATAATGAATAGTACTGATAATGAATACCGATAATGAAATATTGATGTATTTTATGCTTTGGGGAATCATTTTTTGTTAACTTTTATAGTATTCAGTGTTGCTTTGAACTTGCGATTGTAATTGAAAACTTTTGTCAGAGGCTGCTGACGTGCACATGAATCCGCAGACGGGCAACATAACGATTCCATCGCAACAGAATGGCAACGTGGTCAAGAGCCCGTCAACCGAGGTACAAGTGGCCGAGAAGGTGGAGAAGGCAGAAAAGCCAGCCCGACCCGACAACAATGTCGAGAAATCGTCTGGAGGTGAGTTTCTTATCAAAAAATGCAATTTGGCATAGTATTTAAAATACTATACGAATTTCCATCTAGCTGTTTACCCTGACTTGTCGTTTTATATTTTGTATGATTTTCGAGTGAATAAATTTGATTTGTTGTCAATATTTGCAGTAGCAAAAGTCTACTGATTCCCATCTGCTTTTTACTCTGTTGTCAATATTTGCAGTAGCAGAAGTCTTCGGGGTGATTTACAACATTTAATTGGGATTTTTGTTTAATAATAAGTATTTAAAATAGGTTCTATCCTTATAGAAAGTGTTGTTATTATCATAGAGAAACAATAGCATAAGTAGATATCCCATGGTATAGGGCGTTTATGTCGCAACTTTTACTGTTATCTCAAGCCGTTAGTTCATGTAATTCTTTCCTGTGAAGCTTTATGACGCTGGTAGTCTCTCATATTGTGCCGTTCATACACTCTTATCCGGTCAAAACAGTAAAAATCGACAATAATCGACAGTAATCAGCTTGAGATAACAGTAAAAGTTGCGACATAAACGCCCTATACCATGGCATATCTACTTATGCTATTGTTTCTCCATGTTATTATCCTATCTACTTGGAGTAATTGAACAGTAGCATTTGTCTTGTTCAGTATTGTGTTGAGATGATTCGTATTTTGATATGATTTGTATTGAGTTAAGTAGGACTGCGTTGTGATTGAATTGTTCAACTCAATGACAACTCATCCAACACTAATTCAATAAAGCAACAAAAACATCTGAATTTAGATTTACAATTGAATGCGGATAGTTTTACAAAAAAAAGACGTTATCGTAATTTGCCCATTTCTATGCAGAGCTAAGGAATAATCACGATCCTCAAATATACGGGAATTCGCTCTTGTATTTTCACTCACAAGATTTGCATCAAAGAACTTGCAACTCTGTTTTTAAATGATGAAAAAGAAATCTCTTTTGTAATGAATTAAGAGATGGTGGCTTGTTATTGAGAAGAGGAATTGTTTATATTAATAAAGTCTCCTACTGCGAAATTTAATCTTTATTCAAATGTTTTCTCAAATTGTCTAAGATTCATTAATTTTTCCTTCCATAGTTTGTCTTTCATATATTTCATATCTTGTGATTTTGGTCTATACGTAATATTCTTCTATTATTCATATAGAATAGTTCAATATTTCCACTGATCAAAAGATATCAGTGAAAAATGTTATCAATAACTAATCCATTGGTTATACCATTATAATTATCCAAATTCAATTCATCAAGCTATTTTATTATTTCAATTCTCTCAATATTCTCACATTCTATGTTTCCTTTTAATTTCCAGCTTGGTCTGTGCTGAGTTTCCCCTATGGACGAGGATGGTTCAGAAAAGTCATTTGGATAATTGGCTTGCCAATATCGATTTTTCTAAATAAACAGTAGGCCTAATTTTGGAATTCTAGTTTGGTATTTTATCATAAATGTAGGGTAGCCATTGAAATGATTCTTATCTAAACCTAACCACAGTCATTTTTACCAACTTAATTTTTGTTTTCGTGCACTAATCCTCCATATAACCCACCAACTATTTTGTGTTGCAAATCTGGAGTGCAGAAAATTTTTTTCCGCACTAGAGCGGAAAAGTGAATCTTTGCGTTCTGTAATCAGTGCAGGAATCGTCACTTTTCAAGGTAACTGTAGGAAAATAATATTTTCTTGTCAGTAGGCCACGAAGGCAAGAGACAACGTCAACGAATGTAAATAAATAAACAGTACCTGACTGTTACGTAATACTATAATATTCATGACACTCTAATCTCCGACAAGAAGATGAATCAAGAAACACTCATTTTTCTATCAAAGAACTCGTCCAGCTTATAAAGTGAGTTTTGTACCAGCCAATCATACATCTTTGCCTTGAATATATTGAGAGGCGCAGTTCGGAGTTCAGGTGGCAGCTTATTAAAACGTTTTTGGCCAACAATCTCAAAGCTGTTCAATGACTTTGACAGTCTCTTATGTTGAATATTAATCTGCCTATTGTTTAGTGCTATAGGAATGAACATTTTCTCTAATTTCATACCCGTGCAGATTTTTCTTTGCGTTTATTGAAACAGAATATTTATATTAATTACTGTCAAAATTCTGCTACTTATAAACAGTGGCCTGCAGTGTTCTAAGTATGAAGAGGCAGTGATAATTCTAAGGGCCTTCTCTTGCAGAAGTAGAATATCGCTTATGTGTACTGAATTACCCTATAATAGCAAACCGTATGACATTATCCTGTGGAAAAATGAGAGATATGCTGTTCTTAAATATTAGCTCGATACCTCATTGGCAAGATCTCGCAGTAAGAAGATTACTCTGCACAGCTTGGTGCTTATATATTTTTCACATGAGTAGATTGCTCTACTACAAAGACTAGTAGTAATTTCCGTTAGAATGTGGAAAAGAGAAAGTTGAATGATAAATTCCCACATTTACGAGAAAACAATGTATTATTTATATTAATCATTTGATGGTATATATTATTATGTCTGTAATAATAACCCAGCTTTTCTATAACAGGTGACACTTTGAAGATACCAGATTCAGTGATGGGAATAACGTTCCTGGCAGCTGGAACTAGTGTTCCTGAAGCAGTCTCCAGTGTAATTGTGGCCAAGCAAGGTGAGCAAACACTGTTAGCTACCACACAAATCATTAACATCATACCATCACAACTCTATTGAAATTCTATATCAAGGTTGAGAGGATTTGATGAAATTAGAGAGGATTCAAAATTAGCAAACATTTATTTTTGAAATCTTGAACCAGTTTGCTCACTACTATCCAACGTTTTGCCAACAAAACAATACTATAGTGAGGTCCACGTTATAATGGCAGTGGATAAAGATAGAAGAATAGCGATGCCGATTCTCTGCATTAATCAATTATATTTCTATACTGTCAAAAACATAATTGGCATCGTTGTGGACCTAGAAATGGATAGTACCACCGGCTTTGTCGAATGATAGACTAGGATAGCAAAACCAAAGTTGATCAAATACTGTCATTATAACGTGGACCTCACTATAGATGAGTCTCTCTGTTCAATGAAAAGTTACTTATTTATTTATTTATTTATTTATTATTTATTTATTTATTTATTATTTATTTATTTATTTATTTATTTATTATTTATTTATTTATTTATTTATTTATTTATTTATTATTTATTTATTTATTTATTTATTTATTTATTTATTTTTTATTTATTTATTTATTTATTTATTTATTTATTTATTTATTATTTATTTATTTATAAGGTTAGCAAAAAATACAAGAATCGGAAAGAAAAAACAGGCTATTGCCTAAAACTTCTTCAATTTCCTAATTAGTTTTAAATTGTCTTATGAATGAAAATTGATCTGATAGTGATTATTATTATTCACTAGCAGGTGACCCGTGCTCCGCAAGGGTATATTTTAAAAATTGACTAACTGAAAACTTGACCGAGTGGAATCTTGAAGGATTGAAAATAGGCCTTTAACCATCCTCGGTTAATTAAGAATCTATTTGCAAAATTTCAAGTTAATCAGTCCAGTAGTTCAGACGTGATGATGCGTCAAACATCGTACGTGTATAAGCCAGTTCTTTCCTTTATTATTTATTCATTTATTTATCATTCACAATCAACTTAAGGACAAAGAAACATCTATAGTCCAAAACTTCTTTTCATCCCAATTTCTATATTTATAGACCAGTCGGAATGTAGCTAGGTTACGTGTTACTTTCATAATAAATTTTGAATTTATCTAATTGTTTACCTGCTTTGTATGCGGATTACACGACCTTAATGTGCTTTGAAAAAGACATGAAGATGTTGCAATGTTAGCAGAAAGAATTAAATTATCTACAGCCTGATTCGAATATAATAGTTTAGCAGCAATAAATAATGATAGAACCGAACTTATATATTTTTCACTTTCCAATAATGTTAGTGAAAATAGAGCAGTAAAATTACTAGGCTTATGTATAGATAGTAAGTTAAACTGGAAAGAGCAAGTTGAAATGGCATGCAGGAAAGCTTCCAGAGTTATTTATCTATTAAGAAAACTCAAATTTTGTATACACAAGCTTACAAGTTCTCATAATGGCTTACTTTGGTCTATTTCACTCTATTATTAACTAAGGAGTTGTAGGGAACAGTAGCAATGCAAAAAGATACTTATCCTGCAAAAAAAGGCTATAAGGATAATTTCAAACTTGCAACCGAGAGATTCTTGTAGAGTTTGAAATTATTACTGTACCTTCATTGTACATTTATTACAATTTAACTCATGTTAAAAAATCTAGTCGATTTTGCTCAAAATAGCTTTGATTACAATTACAATACTAGATCGAACTCTGTTCTTTTGACTCCCTATATAAGATAATCTAAGATTCATAAAAGCCATATGTATCAGAGATGTGTAATATATAATAAACTTCATCTTGAGATAAGAATGTAACTAGTAAAAAATTAAAATTGGTTTTTAATAAATGGCTAAGACAAAACCCATTTTACAATTTAAAAGAATTTATGGATTGTGATGTTAATATTCAATTTTCCAATTCAATTTAATTTATTTCTTTCTACACACACATACAAGTCCAATAAAGAGATTAACAAAAAGGATGGAAGATTGAAGAGTTTTTCCAAGAAACCGATAGGACCATGTGTTAAAAAAAAGATTTGAAGTACTAGATCAATTACAAGGGATTGCAGAATAAGCAAGCACACAAGTCAGAAGAGTAAACTTTGAAGAGAAACATCTCATAGATAGAAGAAGTAATTCAATTTGATCCAGGTGTTGATGATATCCTGTTTAAGTTTTTTAGTTATTCTCGCACATTCAATATAGGGTTCGGGGATTGTATTAATGATTTTACTGCTTATGTATAAAAGTTGTCTTCTGATGGTTTCTATGTTTGTATTGTAAATTAAATATCTATTTTGCTCTAGGCCTTAGGTTGTATAGGCTGTTGGCAGCGTTATTTGTAGGAGGGAAATCAGTTTTATGCTTGATAATAAATTTTACCACATTCAAAATATATAATTGTTTAATTGTGAGAACATCGAATTCTTGAAAAGTCAAACAGGTTGGGTAAAGTCTAGGTTTATTTAGAATAGTTTTGATGATCAATTTTTGGCAAAAGAAAAGTTCTACCAAATGTGAGTTACAACAGCCCGGGACACGGTTATCCCATATTGAATTATAGATTAAACCATAGCAAAGTATACCATTTTCAGCTGACTTTGACTCAGAATTTCGCTTCAAGAATTTGAAAGAAAAGTATCTAATTCTATTGCAGATAAATTTTATGTGGATATCCCATTTCAGGTAACAAATTTGTTACCTGATTGTGTTGAACATTTATTGAAGTTTAAATTTTTTATATTTTTTGAAGAAACTTGCACTTTAATGTATTGTTTTTATATTGACAAAGCCTATTGCACGTTTGTGTAATATTTAATGGCTAATAAAAACTCTTATTCTTAATTATTTTGTTTTAAGGACATGGATCAATGGGAATCAGCAATTCGCTGGGCTCAAACACGTTCGACATCCTGCTGTGCCTCGGGTTGCCCTGGCTGATCAAGGCCTCGTTCCTGCCCACCAACCCTGGCCACCATTTTGTCGGCATCAACTCACGGGGTCTCGAGTACAGCGCCATCTCCCTCCTCTCCACACTACTGCTGCTCTACACAACCTTTGCCATCAACAAGTTCAAATTGGATAAAAAGGTAGGCTGCCTTCTGTTAACATGTTGTCGATCCATTTATTCTTCTCTACTGCAGTATGATATACTATTAAAGATAGGTTGTTATAGTAGCCCAAGCGAAAATGGGCCTCTCAAGGCCACTGTTGCCACTGGTTACCACCCCTCACTCGACCAGTCTATATATTGTGGGTTAAATGGAAGAGGGGGCTTCTATTGCCTCAATTTCGCCCACATCACTTTTATTGTAAAGTGTGAATAAAAGTCATTTATCTATCTATACATTGACTATATTTCTACACACTGAACATCTCTTTTTCCTTCTCATACCTTCCCTCTTCCTCTTTTCCGTCACTATCTGTCTCAAATTCTTTTGAGCACGTCAGGTTCAAAAGTTCTATTGTGTCATTCTTTGAAGTTAGAACAATAACATCCCCCGTTACCTCCTCCCCTCCTCCCCTATCTTCTTCAACATCATGAAATGGAGGAAAGAATATTGCTATGTATAATTTATAACTCTTTCTTAAGTCATGACATCAATAAATCCATTTTTATAATCATGATTAGATTTTTCTTTATAAATGCAACTATTTATAAACTGAGCTTTTACTTCATATAGGTTATTGAAGACTTTTATAATAATCAATAATTGGAAGTGAAGTGATGTAATTTTATTTATTTTATTCAATATTCTTGTAGTGTCCACTTCACTCTGCATTTTTCAATTTGCATAAATTCTCATTTGATCAATTCTCATTCAAACACCAGTACAGCTGTTGAAAATTATATGTATTATATATAATATATAATCATTATGTACAATACATTACAATACATTTGTAAAACTGTGAACTATATTGTCCTCGTCATAGTCAACAATACAGAGAAGACAAACAATACTCCTCACAAGAACAATACTTCACTCTCTCACACATTCACTTTCTCTCTTACTAGCCACCCTTAGTACAAAGTTACAACAGTTCTGGTAGAGACGGGTGGTGGTGTCGAGAGAAAACTTCGACCTTGAGAGTCCCATTTTCGCTTGGGCAACTATAGTAGAAATAATAATAATAATAATAATAATAATAAGGTATGATAAATAAAACTCCACCATACTATTTATAAGTACACCATCTGCATTTGCTGAGATAAACCATGTCAAGATCTATTGGGATGCTCAGATGATCACTGATAGGCAGGTCCTGCATAACAAGCCTGATATCCTCTTGATGGACATGCTGAGAAAGGAGGCTATCATAATTGATATCGCGGTGCCAGCTGATGAGAATGATAAAAAAACCCGTGGAGAGAAACTTAGGAAATATCAGGAACTTGCATTTGAGCTCAAAGATATGTATGATTTGCACAAGGTCAAAATAAAATTATTATAACTGTGGGAGGGCTGATACCAAAAAAACAACAGTGGAATGCTGCAGAATGATTGACGTTTCAGGCAATCTAGTATAGAAAATGCAAGAATCAGTTCTACTAGATGCAGCACCTATAGTACGTCAAACACTGCAATGTACCTGGTAGTTTAAATTTAGGCTGATAAGAACAATAGAGACGAATTGGAGGTTGCATGTAAATTCCCCTCTTATTTGTATAATCCGCAGAAGCGTGAATAATTATAATAAAAACTACAGTAAGGAAAACTAGTGACTATTATCATAGAGAAACAATAGCGTAAGTAGATATCCCATGGTATAGGACGTTTATGTTACAACTTTTACTGTTATCTCAAGCCGATTACTGTTGATTATTGTAGACTTCTACTGTTTTGTTGGGGTGAGAGTGCATGAACGGCACAGTATGAGAGACTACAAGCATCACACAGCTTCACGGGAAAGAACTGCGTGGACTATCGGCTTGAGATAACAGTAAAAGTTGCGACATAAAAGTCCTATACCATGGGATATCTACTTACGCTATTGTCTCTCTATGCTATTATACCACACCATCACACCAACAAACACTGTCAAAAACTAGTGGGACAAACAACAGAGACTAATACTTGTATAATATGAACTTTAATAATGCATTAATATTGTCAATAGTCAACAAATTACAACTGTATGTTACTGTTACATGTACAATACGAATCATATTCAACAGTCAACAAACTCAATAGTAAAGTGCGCTTACTTGACACTCTAAATACCAACTATCTGGTTGTGAAGATACATTCCTTCAGAATAATAATGATAGTTATGAAAGTGATAGTTCAAGTGATTGTTGATTATGTTAATGGTAGTAAAAAATGATTACTCACTGTTCGTGAAGCGCGTTTTGCCAGCAGTGAGTAAAGCAATTTCTTCTTATAAAGATCCTAAAATAGTAAATCACTTTTACACATTCATCTAATCATATTGTTTGAACAAAATTTCACTTGATGCAGTAACACATCAAGTTTAATTTGAAGATGAATTCAATCACATTAATTTTTTGCTATACTTAACACCATAGAATAAGGTATTTGGTATACTTTTTAACATAATAGAATAACAAGATATAATATATCTTATATTATATAAATTTTATTATATTTAGTCATAGAAGTGAAAATAATTTATGATGAATCATCACTTTCATAACTATTCTAGAGCTTTGAGGCTACGGAGGCAAATGGCAGATCAAAAACTTTCTATTTCCAAAAATAAATAATTACAAAAATTACATGATACACAATAAAATTTATATGTTAGGACTGCCTTTATTTTTGTGTAGGGGAGTTCAGTAAAACAGTCATTTTAAAAATAATAACGGTGTATATCGTGCAGCTTAATTGTACTTATTAAAGCTATATTAATGAAATATGATATAAGATTTTGCCTTCACAAATCTTTTCTGAACTAGTATGTGCTGCGGTGCACCAGTCCCCGGCAATTTTCCTTATCTTTCCCAGATAAGAGAAAAAAAATCATTTCTTACAGCAATATCACAGTGAAGGTTAGGAATAAAATAACAATCTACAAGCTAAAAAAGAATTTGATGTTGAAACTGTGGAATGGAGGTTTGAAAGATTTGAACTCTGTTACTAAAATTGGGTCGATTAACGTGCATATCATTGAGATCGGATCAACTACTTGGACACCTCCCAGCCAATACAGTACAGCCACCATCCATCATGATCTCTAATCTCAGATCCACAGTTCTCAGAGGCTAAAGGTGAGTGTGCATTAGGTCGGTGGGGCGGCGCGCAGGAGAGCGGAAAATGGGAGGTACCGTACGTGTACTGCGAGCGCGGCGCGGCTCCGTTTTGGAATAGTTGTTCGTGACGTAGACTTGTAAATTGCGATTTGAGGTTAGACTGGAAGACGACAGAGCAGCTATTTACTGAACTGGCCCGGTGATACCAACGATCTGGCCCAATGATGCCAACTGTTGATGATATCAACCTGGTGATCTATACTAACTGTTAGTATACATCGATGGGTGATGCTGGAAAGAAGCAGAGCTCGGAAACAGCCGAGCCCTCACGAAGCTATCCGAACGTGGAAATAATCCGACCTACCGTCCGTGCACTAGGTTGGTAGATCGGCGCGGCGTTCTATAAAAGTCCAGAGACTTCTCGAGATCCGCGCCGCGCTATACTCCCGACCCAATGCACAGAGGTTCACTTGATCACATGTATTTAATTCCAGGTCGAAAATTTTCCGGGCCGCGCCGAGCCGCTCCACCGACCTAGTACACGCTCTACTTTAATCGTTACTTTCATAAAATATTTTAGAGCTTAGAGGCAGAGCTCCCATAATTTATGAATATCAGATAGGAAAAGCTTACATATTATGCAAAAATGTAAATATGACCAGTTACTTATATGTCCCTTAGCTCGGTGTTTTTTATGGCTGCTCTAACTTTTAGGGCCGGTTTCCGAGCTCGGGATTTAGATAAGTTCTAGACTTTAAACAGCTGGAGTCAGAAAATTGACTTTCCAAAACGCGGCGTAGTCGCAGTAAATAGTCGTAGCAAAATAATTCTTTATTTTCTCATTTCTATAATTGGAAATGTTTTTCCTTGACGAAATGAAACATTCCTAAATAGTTCAAAATAGCTGAAACTTTACACTATTTTCTCTTTATTTTATTGTGTGTTCAATTTTCTAGTTTTTCAAATTTCAATTTAAACGTGGACTGCGACTACGCCCAGTTTCGGAAAGCCAATTTTCTGACTCCAGCTGTTTAAAGTCTAGAACCTAGCTAAATCCCGAGCTCGGAAACCGGCCCTTAATATGATTTTTCCTCCACCTACTGTCTAAAGTACTTACTTTACTCCCTCAAACATAATACTAAAGTGTCACTTTTTTGCTCTCGGTAGTAAAAAACAGAAAAACTCCCTAGGGAGTAAAAGTGACTCCATTTAAATAACATGGGAAGCATCTCTATTTTAAAAACTTACATGGTAATAGGTTAGAAGGTCTAAGCTCAGATGAGAAAGCATAATAGAGGTGTCTGTCATTGAGTCAACTGAATTCAATACCACAACCAGAAATTTGATCAACTCATGAAATACATGTTTGTATGATAATTATTATATTCTTAATATTAGTAGACGATAAAAATTTATATGTTAGGACTGCCTTTATTTTTGTGTAGGGGAGTTCAGTAAAACAGTCATTTTAAAAATAATAACGGTATATCGTGCAGCTTAATTGTACTTATTAAAGCTATATTAATGAAATATGATATAAGATTTTGCCTTCACAAATCTTTTCTGAACTAGTATGTGCTGCGGTGCACCAGTCCCCGGCAATTTTCCTTATCTTTCCCAGATAAGAGAAAAAAATCATTTCTTACAGCAATATCACAGTGAAGGTTAGGAATAAAATAACAATCTACAAGCTAAAAAAGAATTTGATGTTGAAACTGTGGAATGGAGGTTTGAAAGATTTGAACTCTGTTACTAAAATTGGGTCGATTAACGTGCATATCATTGAGATCGGATCAACTACTTGGACACCTCCCAGCCAATACAGTACAGCCACCATCCATCATGATCTCTAATCTCAGATACACAGTTCTCAGAGGCTAAAGGTGAGTGTGCATCGGTGGGGCGGCGCGCAGGAGAGCGGAAAATGGGAGGTACCGTACGTGTACTGCGAGCGCGGCGCGGCTCCGTTTTGGAATAGTTGTTCGTGACGTAGACTTGTAAATTGCGATTTGAGGTTAGACTGGAAGACGACAGAGCAGCTATTTACTGAACTGGCCTGGTGATGCCAACGATCTGGCCCAATGATGCCAACTGTTGATGATATCAACCTGGTGATCTATACTAACTGTTAGTATAGATCGATGGGTGATGCTGGAAAGAAGCAGAGCTCGGAAACAGCCGAGCCCTCACGAAGCTATCCGAACGTGGAAATAATCCGACCTACCGTCCGTGCACTAGGTTGGTAGATCGGCGCGGAGTTCTATAAAAGTCCAGAGACTTCTCGAGATCCGCGCCGCGCTATACTCCCGACCCAATGCACAGAGGTTCACTTGATCACATGTATCTAATTCCAGGTTGAACATTTTCCGGGCCGCGCCGAACCGCTCCACCGACCTAGTACACGCTCTACTTAAATCATTACTTTCATAAAATATTTTAGAGCTTAGAGGCAGAGCTCCCATAATTTATGAATATCAGATAGGAAAAGCTTACATATTATGCAAAAATGTAAATATGACCAGTTACTCATTATGTCCCTTAGCTCGGTGTTTTTTATGGCTGCTCCAACTTTTAGGGCCGGTTTCCGAGCTCGGGATTTAGATAAGTTCTAGACTTTAAACAGCTGGAGTCAGAAAATTGGCTTTCCAAAACGCGGCGTAATCGCAGTAAATAGTCGTAGCAAAATAATTCATTATTTTTTCATTTCTATAATTGGAAATGTTTTTCCTTGACGAAATGAAACATTCCTAAATAGTTCAAAATAGCTGAAACTTTACACTATTTTCTCTTTATTTTATTGTGTGTTCAATTTTCTAGTTTTTCAAATTTCAATTTAAACGTGGACTGCGACTACGCCCCGTTTCGGAAAGCCAATTTTCTGACTCCAGCTGTTTAAAGTCTAGAACTTAAATCCCGAGCTCGGAAACCGGCCCTTTATAATATGCTTTTATCTTTAACACATTCACTGGCTTACCTCAACATATTAAATTAGAGTTTTGTATTTCTATGAATAAAATGAAACTAATAGAAAAGTTTTTTTAATTCTGTATTTTCTATATTGTATTGGTAGTGACAATTGCGAGTTTTCAAAACTCTTTTTCCACCAACAGTACTCTTTTTATTTGGTTTGAATCTCGTACTTAACCTTTTCATGTTTTGTATCATTATTTTTTCCTGTTGTCTTTACACTTTTTGCTTCATTCAATGATTATTGTTAATTTATTTTATTTGTTTATTCCAGGTTGGCTATGCCTGCTTATTGATGTATCTTTGTTTTCTTATTCTGGCCTCATTAATAGAATTGAATGTGTTCTTTGTTGTGAACTTGCCGACGTGTGGACGGTGAACGGATGTGAGTGCTAGTTACTAACATTCTACTTTACCAATGGTAACACAAACTTTTCATCATTTTTAATGAATAGTAACAAAACTATTTTGTACCTTTCAATAAAAGACATTTTTTTATTTTAGGAGATAATTGCAATTTATCTCGAAAGGTAACAATCATTATAATTAATATTAATGTGTTATTTTAGAAGGTATTAGTGGAATGGCACTAATGTTATCGTCGTTAATATTCATCAGTAATCTGTCAGACAATGTTTGAGGCAAATTTTGCTGAATGATACTCTACCACAGTTCATCGAATTTTCAATGTGCGTCATAGTATCGTTTCATGAAGAGGAACTATAGATGTTTGATTAAACTCTGAGAAATAAGTAACTGATGCTTGTTACTTATAAAATTCGAATCAGAAGTATCTCTTATAAATCATTCAATGAGTCTTAAAGATTGTCACATTGTGTCTTATAGAATTGTTGAAGTAATTGATCTTTGAATACTTCCAGATTTCAATATTCAGTCTTAGTGAAGATTAATTTCAAAAGTCAGACATCGCTACATTTCCAATTGGGTGATCTCAGAAAGATTTCATTGTAATGTTAATATACCTGGAGAAATATTGTTCATTGTGAAGAGGAAGTTATTAGTAATTTCTTTGAGTAGTTTCTGGTTGTTTATTGCGAAAATGAAATTATTGTGGTGCAACAAAATTTCTCAAGTCTCAAAGACTTGACAAACATTACTGAGAGCTCGCTTGTAATATTTTCCATGATTATCACTTGAATGGTTTGATTTTTTCCTCATATTTTTATCACCACTTGATAAAATGTTTGATGTTTCAATCAATTGGTTATAAAATATTACAAAGGCAATTTGATACTTTAAAGACACATTTATTTCTATTGTGACTTCATTATTAGAAAACTTTGAAAACTATTCAATTTAATTTCAATGTAACATTGATAAATTCTGGGATCTATTCCTGAATGGATTTAGAACCCTTGAAATTTGCTTTTATCCGAAATCATTGTTTTGAAGAGTATGTTTATTTGGTTATTAAACACATGAAAAGAGGGTTTTGAATTTTTATTGTTATTGTTGATTGTAAGAAATTAAGGTCTTTAGAAAATGTGAATAATTAAATTATTCAAATTACAGGGAAAGTATGAAATTCTATTTTAATTTTACACTGTATAAATAAAAGCAGCTTTAATACGAATTTCTGCTAGGACTTGTGTGTATTTCACTCGCCAGAATTTATTTTTATTTTGGTTTTGCTCTCTAACCTATCTTGCTCCAATATTGAATTTAGACTACATTTCCTATGTAGTTGTCAATACTTAGCCTTCAGCATTTTAATAATCATTTAGATTAACTTATTTCTATTGTGATTAGAAATAATTCTATTATTTTAAGGAATATAATAATGAGAAATCTTATGAGTGACTTTGTAAAATAAATGACTATATGTTTTATATTTGGCAGGGATTTTTTCAATTCCGTTATTCTCATTGCATGTTGGGGGAATCTACCGATTCCGCCCCGCGTTCAGAATGTGTATGGCTACTCACATATTGAACGTAAAAAAGTGAACGTCAGTGAAGTGATCACGAGTGACGTCATATCACTCTCACTAGCAGCCGACATTAGATTCCCCGACTGTAGGAGTGAAGTTCAAATTCACACCAGTATCCTAAGGATGCTTCAAGCAAAGCACTACTGTCTTATTACAACGTATTAGCCTAGTTAATGAGATACCAATTTCTATCCTATAATTTCCATTCCAATTGCTAATAAAAGATTAGGCTGGAATAAGATGTGAAAACTTCAATAAGAATAAGCAATCAATGCAGCAGAAACTGTTTATTTGGTCCAAAGCATAATAAAAGATAATTTTTCAACATTATTACTCATTAAAACAATAATAAAAATCATAATCAAGATGATTTTAATATACTGTATTATAAATTTATAAAGCTAGCTTATATGCTATTTTAAGAGTCTCATAATCATAATAATGATCATTAATCTGCTACGATTGAACAAGAAAAGAAATCATGGTTTCTTTAGTAAATTCTTCCCAACATTACTGTTGTAAAAAAAACAAGAAATCATGGTTATTTATTTCATAAATAATACATAAATTCGCTTATGAATAACTGATCTATAAAATAACATCATTTTCATTAAATATCCGATTATTCTAGAATCACAGAGTAGGCTACTGTATATATGAATTGAGCATTAACCCATACAATTTTAATGTAAAAGTTCAGAATTAAAAAAGATAGCTTCAAAATGAAACATCAAAATATTGTAAATTGAAACGTTAACCGTTTTTAATTCTTTTTAATTCAACTCTAGTATGAACTGTTTTATTACTAGAGTTGTTGAATATTGAAAATTTGGCATTATATTTCAGATTATTTGATCTTATTAATATATATTCAGCCCCCGATACAAAGCAGATGCAACACCCCTTTGATTTCAAAACAGATGAAATTGTCAAAACTGAAGCATAAAATTGATGCAGAAAACACAATTCATGTTTAACTTGGAGTTGACCAATAGAATAAATTGATTCCAACATTGTTTATTGATGTTATTTTCTCAAGTCTTGAGAAATACTGAATTATAAATTCTTATAAATAGTACGTAGTAATTGCCAAGTCAAATTAATCACGGTATTATCTGAAATTAATCTATGACAGATTATCTATCCTACTTTAAATAAATCCATGCCTGTCTGTTACATTATCAAACCTTTGGTTCTTGAATAAATAATTATGTTCTCTTATTGATTCTAACCTACTGTAATCGTGACACAATATTCAGAAAAGTTTTTGCGAACAATCACATTAATGCCAACTTTTATACAAAGTGCCAAGGTTTGGAAAATCCTCAACATCATCACAATTGAGTATCATAAAGCAATTGAATAGTTTTGAACTTAGAAATACAAAAATAATATTATAAAAATATCACAAGATCAATTTCACCATATAGAGCTACGCTAAGCCAAATATCAAAAGGACTCGTTACCTAAATTCTACTGTATATTATAATATAAGAAATTATTACTTTTGAAAGTAATAATTTATGAGATAGTGTTAATACTCCTCCGTCTACGATAGTACTCCCTCACTATACTATGATACTCATTACACTGGGAATATAGTATAATACAGATCAGTGCTTCCTAGAGTTTTTTGTTCAATATAATAAATAAATATTTAAATCCTTCATGTTTGGCCATTATCTCAAATGAGTTCTACATGCTATATTTAGAGCAATAAAAATGATGATACTGTTCGTTCACTTAGAGATAAAACAAATTTCAAAAAAAGAATTCCGTATCAGAATATCTTATTTTATATATCATGAAAGCTGATACATGCGTTCAGATATAATAAATTGGTATCAATAACCAAATACAAACATTCATAATACCCAGGTATATAAATACAATTGTACCTAGTGCAGTAATTAACCAGGAAAGCCACCCAATCCACATAGAAGCTTGTTGAACAGGGCTCACCACACTAGAGTATAAATATTTTGCGCAGTATTTAATATTAACAAGTATTAATAAAGAAATAATTTTTGGCGACCCAATATTGAGAAGTGACTTATCTCAGAATAGATTACTTCAAGAACTTGACTTCGGTTTCAACAACATCTTTGAGTAGGTCGTCCACTTCGCTGAGGCTCTGCCCCGGCTGAAATGTATCTAGGAACTTTTCGACGTCTTGCACGCAGCTTTTTTCCATCTCTTGCAGTTGATTCAAGACGTTGATCTTATCGATGACTGCTGCTCGATGGAGTCGGTACAGATTGTGCTCTCTAGCGACAGCTTTCTGGAATCTTGGTTTCACCTGAAGCACAAAACATGATTTCAATTGAAGTACTGAAAGTTTTGTAGTAAAAAATTATACTTATAAAATAGAAGTGATTAGTTGATAGAATATGATAGGTTTGAATGGATGAAGATGATTGAAGGAATAATAAAAATACTCAGTTCAATATAGCAAGTGATTGTTATGAGGTCACTATTGGCATAGCCGTATTTTCCATATTTTAAAAATTGGAAAATTAATTCAATTTGAAAATTAATCAATAGCACATCTATCAAACTTGGAATCAATCATAGTTTCGATGGATTTGAACTTAACGTGTATAGGCTTTTAATTTTTTTACTTGAAAACTTAAACTTATAATACAATAATTAGCTTTCTACAATAATTGTTCAATGCTCAATAAACCTGAGCTAAAACACTTAAACTAAAGCTTGAACTCATAATACAGTAATTACATTCTTGAAATAATTGTGCAATGCTCAATTGCTCAAAACTCAACTTACGTATGAGTTATTTACAAATACATATATCAAACAGTAGTTTCTATACCTTGATCAACAAAATTTAGTGTGTAATAGGTCTATCTGTTCAATTAGTCTCTAACAAATAGTTGATTTCCAGACTTCTCCCCTGAACCTATGAAATATCAATTTTCTCTATCAAATGTAGGGTATGCAGAACAGCCTCATTTTATTGAGTGCATAATAGATCATGAGTTCAATATTATTGGATATTAATTTATAATATGTACCGTTTTATAGGAGTGTTATAACATTTTAAATAATATTGAATAATTGTAGGTAAACTTCCTCTTCCTCTAGGCGTTACTTAATTCGTGATGTTCCCAATTAAGATTATAGAACTCTTTCAATAATGTTTTCATTCAATACAGAAAATATTTAATTAAGAACTATAGGTTTTCTAATGAAAAAAATTGTTGAAAAATTATTCAATTGTTCAGACTCACCTTTGCTGGATCTTCATCAAATGTAGGACTAATGGTGTGCCTTGAAATAGTAACGTTAGGCGTGAATATGAATGGCTTGAATACACTGAGAGAAGGGTCTGGAGTCCCCGTGAACCAATGACAGCTTGGCTTTTCGCTGTCTTTTGGTAGAATGACAGATACCTGCAACAACAAATTTATCTACAGAACCAGAAATGCTATTCACTATTTTTCTGATAGAATAGAATACCCTACTCACTTTTTTTAGGGCTACTGGAATTATCATCATCATTAAGTGCAAAATTGATAATAATTAATGGATCTTGAAGAGTTGGAAATAGTTGTTTTGTGATAAAATGAAAGGGAACATGATATTTCAATTTTGTTCCAATAGAATTTCATGGACAATTGTTACTAGGCTATCGCCCATTGTAGCATCATGTTTACACTAAATGTGATAACTTTATAGGCATTGTAGTAGTTTAGATTGGAGTAAAATTGAGTGGAGGTAATTTCTTAATAAAATATAGAAATGATTGGATAGAATTTGAACAACCTACTGTTGCCATATTTGCTGCGTGAAAGGCCACCACAATTGCTGATGAACTGTGTTGGTGTGTTCACAAGAATGAATAGATAAATATTCCGTTATTGTATTCTATACAAATAGAGCATGGTTTTTTTGATTGCATAGCACTGAGAAAAAATTTAATCTTTTCTACATTACTATTTTATCACCAATGTTTTCATCATATTTTGAGAAAATATATTACATGATTAGAAGAGAGACATCAGTCTCAACCGAAACATATTCAAATCTTACATTGATAATCTCTTCTTTCTATCCATCATATCTCATCATAATCTATTCAATTCTTTCAATAAATTTACTGATTGGGTGAGAAATGAGACTTCCACTTAAAAGATTTCCACTTTCCATAGAGAAGCTTTCTGTTTCATTTCAACGCCCTTTTTTTATTCATGAACAGCGAAATTTTTCTTGAAAAAATAATCAAAACTGTACAATTCTGAAATACAGCCATAAAAATTGTAAAATATATTGGAATACCTACTTTAGTCAATTGGGTGTGTTTTCAGATTCAGAACCTTTTTATTCATGAGCAGGCAAATTTTCTTGGAAAAATAATCAAAACTGTACAATTCTGAAAAACAGCAATAAAAAAGTTTTGTTTCTAAGGTTATATAGGATTACTTTAGTTAATTGGGTCTGTTTTCAGATTTAGATCATATTAAAATTATTAACAAATTCCTGAAAAAATATGATGCAATGAGTAGCCTACACAACGTCATGTATTTTATTAGATCATAGAGGCTATTTGGTAATTTCTCATGAAATCGGATATGATAACTTCAATAGATTATTTATTGGTTATGTGCAAATAAAAATGATTTAGGCTACAGTGACTTACGTGAGAGGCAGTAGTTGCAAAATCATCTCCATCAATAGAAGGTTTACAGATTGAAGATTTCTTATCTCTCAGAATTTCGAACATATTCTCTGCAGAAAACTTTTCAACTTGTGCTATTTTATCTTCCAATATTCGGTGATCAAGACTAAGACATGCCATTTCGTCGTTTGCATTGGAGAACAACTTTGAAAAATTTAGTTCTGTCTGCAAAATAAATACAATTAATATATTAAAAATAAGAATAATTTTATTCCTTCAATGCACAACATTGCTATCGGAAAAGTCAATTTGATAATAATTCCGTACATAACTTCAGGTTCCAATCTCACAATAGTAAAATGTACATAATAATTCATATATACAAGGTAGCATCGAATAGAAAAAAGAATATAGATTAAATAGGATAAAGCCATATTGTAATGAGTAAAAAGTAAATTCGTATGGCTTTTGTTGGTGGGGAGTCCCTTGCGGGAAGGTCCCACCGCCTGAATATATAATTTAAGCCGTCAATGGGCCTTACGACTGTCATACTTCAGCCGGGACCGACAGTTTAACGTGCCCATCCGATAACACGGGAGTGATCTGGTTAAAAAACGTTTGGTATTGAGAGGGTTTGAACCCGGGATCTCTATGCTGCTACGCAGGCACTCTATCCACTAGACCACGGATCACTCCAATGTAATGAGTGAAAAATAGTCTATAGTCTATAAAGATTGATTGATTGAATTGATTACTCCATATTGCAGATGCAGATTGCAGATTACAATAAAGGTATATTACGGCAATTAGGCAGATTACAATTAAATTGCAAATTTAAAGCAAATATCATAGAATCTATTTGGAATCCAAGCAATTTTGTGATTTCAATATTTAAAATGCTTATTCTAATAAAATTGCAAAGTGTATTTCATAGAGTGAAACATTTTGTAATCTGTAATGCCATTCCAATAAGTATTCTGGTATGGAAAACAAGATTGATTAAACTGATTAGTTCATGAGAGAATATTTTTGAGAATGTGAAATAAGTTCAGTTGCTAGTGGAGATTGAACCAATTTGTTGAATATTGCATCATATCATAAATCAAGACAACAAATCTAATGATAGGGTATCACATAAAAATGATAGTGATGAATGGTTAAATATAAATCATTAATTATGTTTAACGGTAGAGGACGAGGTATACTATAATCTACCCTATTTTTGAGTTATAATTATACTCATCTATGACTTTCCTACTACTAATTTACGCATCCAATAAAAATTCAGCTATAGAGAGATAGCATTGACGAGCTCTTTCAAGCCATTTCAAAGTCTGGATAGAAAAGGAATTTACTCAAACAGTTATTCTATATATTTTATTTATAGAAAATATGTTTTACATGAAGACAAAGTAAATAAAATACTCACCCCTTCGTCCCATTGCAGCTTATCTTTTGCATATTGTTTTAAATTCTCAGACATCCTATCTATTTTAGTCGTAATGCTCAGTCTATTAGAAATATGTCTAGTTCCACCTGTAAAAATGTTAAAATTTTCAATAATTTGGAATCATCAATTGAAAAATAAAAAACCGATTGGAATGAATCAATCAAAATTGATGGTAAAATATCTGATTGGAAACTTTATTTTCTCGCATGAGATATCCAGATGACAATTGAACTGATTTTTTATTTGTTATCACAAACATAAAATTATTTTAGAAGCAACAAAAAAGAAAGCCATAACATTTTTGTTATTTGATTTGTAATTACAAAAACCTGTTTAAAAAAGTCTAGAGTGAATTAATGGTAAAATGTATGCTGGGAAGCTTTATTTTTGCATGAGATTTTCAAATGGCAATTAAACGGAATTTTAATTTGTTATCATAAACATGAAATTATTTTGGAAGCGATAGAAAAGTATGATTAGAAGAGTAATAGCAATAGAAAAGTAACACTACAAATCTTACAAAGTATGAATAATTTCAAGTTTGGATTATAAAAAAGAAGACATTCCACTGCTAAAGTGTGAGGTGGTAGTTCAACACTAACAGTAGGACTACCTTCTTTCTTATGATCTGAAATTGGAATTATTGTGAATTTATTAATGAAAACTATTTAATGAAGAAAAATGAGGTCAACATAACTTGAAGAGGATAAGGTTTTAAAATGAAAATTAGAAAGTTGACATTGGTCATTAAACTTCTCGGAAGTTTTCAATAGATTGAGTGGATAAAAATGAATCTAATTGAAGCAACTAACCTGTGACACACTCAGCCGCCCACAACCTGCCACCAGTTTCCAGAACCCAGACCTCCTTGGCGTCGGCAATTAGGAATGAGTTATGGTAGCTGAGACTGAGGTAGTCCGAGCAGGGTCCACCTTGACCGAACTCCTCCAACAACGAAGTGATCACATTGACGGCCTCGCTAGCGGAGCTCGAACGCTCAAGTCCCAATCTATTAAGTAATATTTAACAAGTCATAATCTGTTGAGTAATATTAAACATACAAGCATAATATAGACTTACAGTGTTCATACATTACAAAAAAATGTGGAGTACCAAAGGTCCACTACCCTACTCAAAAAGTGTACCAAAGGCGTTGATTCAACTTTATACCATCCTCTAGACCGAAGAAAACATGATTGTGATCTGGTTCATGAGATGTTAGTATTACTATCATGTACTAAAAAGTTAGGTCAGATTGTACATGAATATTCTTTTAATTAATGATTAATGTCTTGACATGTATTAATGTCAGATTCATGGCTTGAATCTGTGTTCTCACCATGATGTGTCATTAGTACGGTGAGCTATCTGACGATTTCATATGTTAGTTTTGTAAGAGCATTTTACCTCTCTTACATAAATCTAAATTCTATGAAAAAACATGTTCAGCTAACTCTAAGACTTCCCTTTAAATGCAAAAATCCATTTTCAAAACTAGTGGCAACACCTTTGATAAATTAGTTCTCTTTTTAGATTATTATTCTAAAGTGATCTAACTTACATCTAATTTCATCTTCTATAAAAATTTGGAAGAGATACAGTTTTATGTTCAGCCTTTTGTCGTCTCTCAATCATTATTGTAGTTTATGATTTGTGGCTATTTTAATGAATAAATAAAACAATCATACAGCATGTCAAAATGCGAGTCATTCACTCGAATGAGAGTAATTTTCCCACAGATCGATATTCACAAAAGGGCCAGCAGCTTGAACAACAAAATATTTCAATAATGAAACTCAGATTCTGGAAACTTTGAATGCTACTGAACTGTGTTTCTGCCTTGATTTCTTGCAACCTTACAATAGGGAATCTCCAATAATACCAAATGACAGTCAACAGTTAATACAACGGGAAAACTTAGATAAAATACAATGATAATTCACAGTTAATACAACAGGATGTCTATCCAATGATAGTAGTGTACACTTGTACACTTCTAGTACAGTAAATACATTAGGGATCAATAATATTCTGCGGTACTAACTTTTCTCTATAGGGTTACTAAAATTATTGAAACATAATAAAAATTATCAAATACCCTTTTTTTATTAAATCACAACTTGTTTCAACTCAGAGCCATTTTCAAGTGTAAATCCACTACAAATTCACACTTGAAAATAAAGTTGTGTGAACTAATTGTGATTTTATGAAATAAAAAAGGTACTTGATATCCTACTATTCTATAGGGTAAAGCATGAGAATTCCAACTCATTTAGTATACTTGCCTGACAAGGTCCGTACCAAGCAGTCTCTCCTCATCTGGTGACTCATCTGTGACAACAGTGGAGACTGGTTGGTTGCCGATGACAACGCCGTCCTCATTGGCTCCCATCTCCGCGCCCCACATCCACGAGGGTTTACTCAAAATAACCGCCTTGGTCGCTTCAACCTGGGGCACTTCGATGTAGGTGCACTGAGGGAGCAGAAACGAAATAAGATGCCTACTACACTTTGCTGAACACAACAGTGGATTCCAGACTACACTTTTTGGGTCTATTCAAGACTTATTATAAGGGTAAAAAATAGCAGAGCGTCGATGGTAGAGAGGGTATCAGAAAAGGTAAGTTAAGTGTGTTGAAAGTAATGCATGTTGTATCCAAATGTCTCCACCTCCACTTCCTTTTACCTCTTCTACCTTTACTGCTCCAATAATATTACTACTGTACTTGAAACTTCACGACTAATCTATTTCTTGATTCAGATTTGTTGTGCCTGATTGTGAAGAGTAAAACCACTAGTTCTAACTAACGTGGATAACTAACTGTAGATATTTTATGTAGACTCTGTAGCTAGCTAGCCTCAATGTTGAATTATTATTCACAATAATAATGATACCTCATATTTGCCCCATTTGTTTGGCTGTATAAAATCAGAAAGATAGTCGAAATAAGTATTTTCCGATCAAACACTGTACGGTATGTGGTTGATTTAATTTTTCTTTGGAAAAAATTTGAATAAATTTTATTGTCAAATCATTCTTAATTGTAGCTTCCAATTTAATTTACTATTTACGGTGGTATAGCATACCGTACAAAAATTGATTAATAGTACTGCTCAAATTTTGAATTGTGTCTTCTTGGACTGTTCCTAAAGTCTAAATAAAATAATTATTTATTATCATCTTGATGCTAAACAATAATGAAGTAGGCCCGGTAACAAGAACTTATGCTTATCAATTTACTCCCTTTGTGAAGGAGTAATAATGATTTAAATTATTTACTTCCTGAGAGAAAAGAGTAATAATGAGCATCGTAATGGCATATATTCTATTTTACTATTACTACACCAATTATTACTCTAATATTATCATGAACTTACTTCTAACTTATCGCCCGAACTGAAGGATTTTCCAGGAACGTGAATAACTTCTTGAACCTCATTTTGTGGCCTATCTGAATTCTTACCAAAAATAACAGCACCATGTACAGTCGATGGAGGTAGAACAACAAATACATTGGATCCGATTGATTTCATGATGTTATGTGTCTTCAATTATTATCTCCAACCTGGAAAATAAATTGGAAACCAAATATATAATAGATTGTGAGTCAAATGTAATATATTGTAATTTAATGCAGTGTATTTTCAGCAGCATTTCGATTGAACCCAAAGCTATTTTCTCTTCCCCTTCTAAATTGAATGATTCAATTTTTGAATAAATTACCCTATATAGCAGCAGGTTATCGAAACAAGAATCAAAACTATCATTCTAGGCTATTATGAAAATAATACTATTTTTATTTAATATTATGGAAATTTATCTTTTTTGTCAATATAGGTGAACATAAAAAATGAAAATCATAAAAAATAACCACAGTAGGCCTACACAAGTCTACAGAAAAAATATATAAATGCTATTAATGATGACTTGATTTTGTTGGCTGTCTATTCAGAAACTGGAGTAGTTTTTTAGGTAAACCATGAATATCTAGAGATTCACCATGATTGTAAGATACTGTCAACATTTTGATAGTATTGGAATTGTTGGTGTTACAGGTGGTGTTATAGGAAGTGGTAAAAAGTGTAAGGTGAATTTCACTATAGCAGCATTAGCGCACTGTTGTCTGATATTGATTTTTCTGCTATCTATAAATACGGTAACTTGGGCCTCGGTAATTTTGGAAATTGGTCCTTATTAAGCTTATTATTATTGGTCCTAGTAGCTTATTTTCAATAAGTTATTTTTAAATACAAATATATTAAATCAAAAATGAATAAATAATTAAAAAAGGAACTATATTTATATATACTAACAGTTTTCAAATAAAGAACAAAAGATGTTAATTTTATTTTAATTTTAGTGAGCTACGTTTTCATAATGTTATATTCATTGTACGTTTATTGGTGGCAATTTCACATATTGTCATTGCTAAATTATATTTTATTATTATTGATTCTTACATTTTCATCATAAATGAACGTACAATATTTTAGGCTACAGTGGAAATATATTGGTTGGAAGAAAGAAAGTGGATTAGGCTTGAAATCTCTTCAGGTTGTCAGTTTGTACGGTATTATTCTGCTCCAGAATAGCGAGAAACTAGTTACTATGAACTCTTTTTCCAGGACTATTGTAGTCCATTGGTTACGGTACGGTGGATTGAAAGGACAAGTGGAAAAGAATAAAGAATTCTCAACTTGAAAATAAATGTGTTCCTACTCAACTATCCGAATCATTTACTCACAAGATTGAATAAAATCAATTCTAATCTATTAGTAAAATCAAATAAAGTGATTACATACCGGCTAGTTAGTGTAAATATCGATTTGAATCCAAACTCATTTGCAGAATGGAAAGGAGTTTTCCTGGAAACAGGAGCATTTACCGACACAGAGATCTCAAAGGCAGTGAAAAGCCAAAGAGCTTTTCCAAAGGCATTACCAGTAGGTACCAAAACAACAAGGCCTGAATGCATAACTCATGTAAAATTACCTATTGTAACTATCAGTTTCAAAATGTATAATTGATGAGAAAACTAATTTTAATCATAAAAAATATCATGTTTAGATGAATAATTTCAATGTTTTATTCTACATTTCCAATATTCCGTTATTCACTGTAGTGACTAACGAGGCCTGAAGGCCTCGAAGTCCTTGTTCAGTCGAGAGACCGTATTTTATTTTGATCTTCGAGCTTCTTTTAACCATTTGATCAATGTATGATATTCATGCATATTCAAAAATCAACGTACCGTACTATCTTTTCCGAAGAGTATACTCTTCCATCAAAAACAAATTAGATTACGTTTTCAAAACTCGATCCTTCAAGATGGCCGCCATCCAATATCGTACAGTGCTGCTGATGGTGGCACACGTCGACAGCTCATCACGTGACAAAACTGCTGTGTACGAATCCATTTTCTTTTTCAGTAGCGGTAGCGCTTGGAGAAGACGGTTTGCCTCGTTGAAGTGTGTTTAGATCCGGTATTACAATGGCTCTTTTTCGAATTACATCTTTCAAATTTCTTGAATTTAACCAGGTAAGTGTTTTTTTCAAATCTGTAATCAAAATCAATTCATGTTTTAATAATATAACTGACCCAAGTAAAAATGTATGTATGTTGCTATGGTTTCTCACTCACAATAATAGACCAGGTAATGTTATGTTTTTTCCTAAATTTATACAAAATATACTCTTAAAACACTGGTTTTATTAATAGATTAAATGTACTTGAACCCTTGAAGGTCAAAATCGCACGTCCTTTTCAACTTTTATAGGACCTTGAAAAGCATGTAACCGGTTTCTACATTGAGGTTATTGTATTGGAATAAGTTACCTACAGATTTATTTTGTTCATTTTTGCAGTAATTGCTAAGTTATTCCAAATTCCATGTCATCTGCTCTTTTACTATTAAAAACGTATATCTTTTTGAAATCTTGTTAGTAAACATGTATTTCATTCACTTTTGAAATATTAATGATTTTAGCATTAACTCTGCATAGTTTTGACCTCAAATGTTGTCCTTTCCTATTTTATAGTTCAACCTTGAATCGGAGACCTATTTGTCTTGTCTAATACTATTCTAGCCCAAAAATTAATTAAGAAAATCTATTAAATTTCATTGAATGACAGTATTTATTTCAATCTTATGTCATTATACAATCATATTGACTTTTCACACATTCAATATGCTATTATTTGCTGAAACCTATTTTTTGGTACGGTATGCTAGTGAACACCACGTGTAAACCTACTAATGCTAGTTTTGTGCGACTTATTTTATATGTTAATAAAGTTTTAAGTAGCCTACGCTGAAGTCAGCCATACAATATTATCCTAAGTGGATGTTTCTCGCCTTTTCAAGCTAAATTTTAACTATTTTACAACATTTTAATTGCTAATTCTGTTTTGACTGTTCAATGTTCACTGGTTTGTAAACTTCAAGAAATTAAACAATTCCAGTAAATAGGCCTTTAGTCTCCAATTATTGAAATTAGAACAAGTCAGTCCAAAGACATTTTTTAATTGAGTGTGTGAGTCTGCAATTCAAGACAGTGTGCATATCGTACATCTTTGAATTAAAACTAAATTGTAACTGTTTATGCAAAACCATTAGTCTTAGCGTGAAATCTAAACAATGCTATCAAAGGAACTAAACTGCCTATCCCATATTTTCTATTGATTCAAAGCGGCTAAATGATTCAATAACATTTAGACTACCTGCCCAATTTTGCGCAATTTTCTATTAAATTAATCAATCAATCGCCTGTAAACTGCAAAGAAGGGCTCAAGACTCTCAAGAGCAAATCTTGAGCCTGTAAAAAACATGAAATATGTAGGTAATATAGTTGATATAGAAGTTGCATCGATTCAAATTTAGACATTATGTAAGTGATTCATAAATGTTAGCCCATGTAACTCTATTGAATTATTGTTATTTATACAAGAACTTCTTGTAATATCCGTATTGGTTACCTTAATTTATTCAAATACCACTAATATTCAATATTGGCATCCTCCACTTTATCAATGTAGTGTTTTATTATTTTCTCTTTTAATAAATAACATTAGGCTAATTTCAAATTCTATTTGTGTAATAGGCTATATTTAAATCGGAAGGTCCTATTTAGAATAGTATGGTGAACATTTGAAGTTAAAGTCAATATTTCTGATGAAATAATTAGATAGTAAATCTTTACTCTTATGCCTTTTTCAATCAACCTCAAAAACAGTCAACTCTAATCAATGTGGGATTAAAAAATTTGTTGAGTTGCAGATGCAGCAAAGTGAGTCATCATTAAAGTTCAGATGATTATTGAAATATGTTTTTATAATGCATTTTTAATATTCTATAAAATTGATATAAACTAGCATATAATTCAATATTTTACGTCTTTTCATATTCACCAACAAGGATTTTGTCCTGTAAATACCATGTATAATTTTCATTAATAGACATATAAAATGGTGCGTACGAAGTAGGCCCATGAGGTTGTTACTAACATTTTAATTAAATTGGATAGGCTACCACATTCATATTTTTGCCCGGTAAAGATCCGTTTCCTTTTCGCCCATCTAGGTTTTTCTCTAATCATCACCTTTATCCTTTTTTCATTTATGCTTCTTTGAAATTTGCCAATGTCATTGAATTGACCTAGTGAATGATGTATCACTAGATATGCCTTGTGATCTTGACCTTACAATGTATTGTTGACGCATTTGCCACTCAATGTTATCTTTATTGACTTTTTTGCCAAGTTAATTATAGTGCAGATCGATAAACTGTAAGGAGCCATAACTATCTGTTGACAAGATACTTCCAATTTGTAATTTTTATCGACGTTTACACATTTATAGATTGTAGATATGGTTCATAGTGGTTTGTAATAAATCTGGTATTCAAAATTTCATTAACTTACAAATCGTTATTGAAGCCAAATGAGAATAAAAATTTTAAAACTTTGGAAGTATTGTAGTGCTGAAGAGAATAAAGATCCAATAAAATTTAACCAAATCCAGATTACATTCAACTTAGCCTATAGAATGTTCTGGTACATTGTGTCCTGATTTCATATTGTCAACTTTCATGCTGTATTCATCTTCTTGCAATCATGCTGAGTTGTTTGTCTTCTCCTGTGTCAGAATGAGAATAAATTCCAACCTTGTCCCTTCACTGATGTTTTTGTTCTCGGCTTACCTCTAGCTAACTATCCCTTAGTTTAGTACCTTTGACGTTCAAGCTTAGAAGACGACCCTCCCAATCTATCTCAACATATTTTCTACTTCTTCGGGTCTCTCAAATTGGCATTGTGTGGAGGCTGCAAAATTAGTTGTGGCCCCTGGTCCCTCGAATGGTGAAAGTTGCAGGTAGCACACTGTAGAAGCTAGTAGTGCTCTCTCTCTCTCTCTCTCCCACATATCATTTGATAGACCTGTTGACCAAGCTTTTATTGTGTTTTAACATTTATATAGGAATCTCCCTCAACCACCTTTTAGAACTACAAATTTGTTAGTTTATTCATTCAATAAGTACATCATCAAAATGATAAGAAGAGAAAAAATAAGATAACATTGTGCTATTCCTCTCCCAAATTTACACATAGTCCGAAATAGGTCAAGTCTTGAACAACTGAAGTTGATACAAACTTTAATTTATTGCTAGGTATTTAATAAATGTGTACTAGATATGTAGCTACAAACTTCAACTTATTGTTAGGTATTTAGTAATTATGTGAACTGGATAATGTAGTAGTTATTGGTGACATTTTATTTTTTATCAACCACTTAGGCCTACCCCAATAACGCTGCTGGTCGATAAATTAAACTCTCATTAAATAAATTTCAGGCTTAATTAATTGAGCTTTAATAACAGTAGTGCTCAATAAATTTATAATTGATAAATTAAACCCGAAACTGAAATTTTTAAAATGGATACTTATTAAGCTCTAGGCCTCTTCTTTATTAATCAAATACACCCATAAAACGACGCTTTAATGTTTAATGATGAATTTTAATCTATACTATATTCATAATCTTCATGCTTTTAATACAGCAATTAGTTCGTCAGAATAAATTCAAGTATTTAAAGAAAGTACAGTTGATATTCATAGATATTCAGTCTTATAGAATTATAATCCTTGGTGCGAAAATCAATGTAACTTTCAAATAAAATTAGATATTACAAAGAGAGAAAGGTAATAACAAGTTCAGAAAGGTAGCAGTTGATAAGGGGAAGGTATAGAAAGTTCATGTGTAGAACACATTTTTGTCAAATCACTTCACTTATATGGGTTACTTTATTCAAACTAATAAAAACCCTTGTAGTACCCTTAAAATTAAATTTAAAATTGAAATTAAATTCATTTTAATAAAGTTAATTTTATTTGAGTTTTTTTAAAGTTGAATTCATTTCAACTTGAAAATGACCTATGGTCGAAACTAGTCGTTAAAATATTTTTTAGTTTTTAATAAATGGTACTACAAGTTGTTATATTGTTTTTATCAACACATTTTTGGTATGATCTGGGATGTCAAAAAATTACCTTTGATATTGTATACAGAGTGGTTTTTAAGTAATGTACACCCATGAACATGTGATGAATTTCCGCTTTTTGAAAGCTCTCGCTGATGCTGGCTGCCTGTTGAAGAGTCTCTCTCTCTCACTCCAGGGCTACTAGGGCTATTCTGCATTCTACTCAGTCTTGTAAAGGGCAGGTTGAGATGATTTCTGCCTCTCGTGTTGTATTCATGAATGTCACCCCTCAGGTTCAAACATCCTATATTGAGGTCCACGTTATAATGGCAGTATTTCATTAGCAATGGTATTGCTAGCTATCCTTGTCTATCATTTAAAAAAAGCGGATAGCGCTATCTCTCTTGCTTTGCTCTGTTGCCAGATCGGCTATTAACAATATAGAATTGATAATTAATTAATAACATATTTCAACTTAATTATGAAATTATTGAAAAATATAATTTATTTCTTAATAAGAAATAATTGATTCTTTTAAACGAGTATGCAGCTTACAAATTATTCAAATAAGCTTTTAGCCAATATATGACTTGATCAGTGTTTGGTAATTATCAACTTACGGATGATAGTGTAACCACAGAGTAGCCTCACTACCAAAAGTAGAAGGCTACTTACCGAAAGTATTATCACCAGATTTTCTTATTGTTTTGAATTAAAAGCTGTTTGAATCCACTTTCAAAAATTTATAATCTATTTATTGCACATTCATAATTTTCTGATTATTTACAAGTTATTTTTGTAGCTTAGTGTTTTTGTTAATCCAATCCAATACAGGCTACATAATTTGCATTTTACTTCTTGATTCTATCCTAACCTAACCTAACATAAAAGAAAATTGTTATATCATAAAAATGTTCATAGATAGGGCCAGAAGACACTTTAAAGTTAGGCGCACACAGATCGTCATCGTACGGATCGAATGATTTGTTTTGATACATTGTTTTCAATCGGAGTGCGCATACCTATACGATGCGGATAGGTATGCGCACTCCAATTGAAAATAATGCATCAAATCTAATCGTCCGATGCGTGCCGTCCGTCCGATGACGATCTGTGTGCGCCTACCTTTAGACTGATTTCTACTATATTCGCCTGATTTAGTGTTTGCTGTCATCTGTTGTTGTTGTAGTAGTAGTGGAAACTATGAATTGAAGTAGGGGGAGTCCTATTTTCCCTTTTATCAGTTTTCATCTGTCACATGCATTAAAATTAAAACCTTCAATCTCGTTGCTGGCCGTTGTAGTGATTTTAGTATCTGTTTACAATCCACTTCAGTAACTTGTCACCTTAGAAAGTACTAGCACTTCTAGTGTCAATATAATCAGTATAGAGTGAATCGGATCATAAAAAGTCTCAATACTTATTTGTATTGTATATGTATCAATTTTTTTAGCTTCAAGATAATAGGAATTGAAAACCCTTTCCGAAAATATTGAGCAAATAGAAATAGAAAGAAGAAACAATTTCAACGTTATCCATTATTTTTATTTGAAAATACAATAAAGTGTATTGCTCTTGAACTCTGTTGTTGACACACAACACCAACCTTGCCATTACATAATCCATTTGAACAAAAAATGTAGGAAATCCAGAATTTCCTTTCACATGGAAGCATTTTGCTCTAATTTGGCCGAAATTACACTCGGCTTCAATTGGTTTCCATTCAGAATATGGAAGGAAGTGGGCAATAGGTTGCTTTGCGCTGAGAAGAGGAAGGAGTCGGGGGGATTGCATGCCGATAAACACTGGCTTTGATCAATTGAAAAAGAAGAATTGAGGGATTCATCCATTATTTACATGCACTGCTAGGTGACTTGACATCGTTATACTACTAGAAACGGCTTGTCAGGTTGAAGGTCGTTTCGACGCTACTCTTTGCCTTCCAGTAGAACTTAACTGACCTGCTCCGTAGCCGCTCTCCAACTTTGCAAGTCCCCAGTTCGGTTACAGTGTCCGTATCGCGAAGATGTCTTTGCACCTACTACCCCTTTCCGATCTCAGGTTTTTCCACCTCTGTAGAAGGCTCAGTTCATGACCCTTGAACCGTTATATTACAGTGCTTGTTTTCTTTATGTGTTGAGTGACTTGATGCGTTATTAAAATATGGTAAGATATTTAAAGTCACTCTCAGATGTCAAATAGTTAATGGTTTTATTTATTTATTGGATATAGCGAACTATAGGCTACAATTAGGAAAGAAAACAGGCTATTTGCTCAAAACGTTTTCAATTTCTGTCTTGAATTGTCCAAATATTTTGAATATATTTAAAGGAAAGATCTTATATTTATAAAGATCAGTGTTTACAAGTTTGTGTTTCTTCAATGGCTCCAATATTATTCGTTACAAGTGGTAATTGAGTGGAATATTTCCAATCAATTTATTAATTCAAGCCATCTCAATTCAAAATTTATAGTTTTCATGTTTATTCTGCACTAAAATTTTATAAAAAATTGTACACGTGAAATTCTAACCTTATCTTGTACTTTGTCACCTTTAAATTTGGGAGAAAATAGCACAAGGACTACCGTACCTTATTATTTTATCTACCAATGTTATTACATTAGTGTCATTTGCATTGTAAAAAAAAAATAAAAATATTATGTAGGTTATGTAAAATTTCATTTCAAGAAAAAAAATCGATTTCTATCGTTTAATGATGTAAAAATCTTATATTGAAATATTTATTAATAGACCTATAGATTTTTGATCTCTTTCTCACCACAACTAATTACTAGTCTACAAAAATCATTGTTTGCATTGATGAAGGCAATATTCTCAATCAGTTTTTTGATGAATTTTCCAGTTCTGAAGAAGTTTTGGTTGAAATAAAAGGGTTTATCAAATTTCCAAGTTGAAGTATTTTAATTTATTCATTGTTTTAATGCTTTTAGGGAGCTGTTTTGGTCGAGAAGTTGTTGTTCCTTTCTTATCCAAGTTAATATTTATGTAGAAAATTAATAATAAATTATCAGTCCTGAAATGTTGAGTGCATTTCAACTAATGTTGGAGACTTGACCGGTGCATCCTCTTGAAAATATCATGTTTAGTGATTTTTTTTTAATTATTCAGAGTTGTCAACCAATCCTCTTGATTTTGTAAAAAAGATTCAATAAAATAAATACATTTGATAAACAAGAACTGTCGTAATCATTGCAACTAAATGTTTTTTGTAGGCTAGTAACTTATTGTAGTGAGATTGACACTCGAAATTTCTATTTTTATCTTTACAATGTTGAATTGCTTGGCTTTCCACCAAGATCAGATGATTTATTATTGAAAAAGGTGTCATTATGTAGTGTAGTGTACCTATTTTAAATTTTTCAACAGTGCAACAACTTTGAATGAATATCGGTTTGCAAGTCTTTGAATTGTTTGGATTCATGTTCAAATCCAGTAAAGTTTGAATTACTGAATCGCATTAAATTGATTTTAGGTTCTATTTCATCGATTGAAGTATTCCTTATTTCTATAAAAAATAGAGTTCTTCAGTTTAGTATATCTATTCTCCTGCATAAACAATCAAGCATTATTGTTTGAAGAAAAGACTGTTGTTACTTCAAACTCCTAAAGTAGTTAAAAAATACTAGTTGAACTCTTAAAGTAGTTGAAAACTAGTAGTTAAAAACTCTTCACAGTAGTTAAAAACTACTGTGATTACTTTCTTCTTTGAATGGAACTAATTTCCCCTTATTTAAATATTAGTTGTTGGATAATCGAAGAAATTTTGATCCACAGCCAATTTTGTACCTATTTATCTGTGAATCTATTTGTTTTAAATATTTTATGTTTAAAATGATAATTCAACTATCCAAATCTTCAATTCTCCTTCACATAATATATTTGATGTGATTCTTTCAGTTCCTTGTGTTGGAGAATCATACTTTTATATGTACCCGTACTGTTACCCGTACTGTGAATCCATTTTTACTTTCCTTGCCCTATTACCATAGGTAAGGAAAGTATTGCTTTCCGAAAAAAATTAAGGTACCCCAATTTCTAAATTTCTATACGTTTCAAGGTCCCCTGAGTCCAAAAAGTGGTTTTTGGGTATTGGTCTGTATGTGTGTGTGTGTGTGCATATATGAGTGTACGACTGTGTACACGATATCTCATCTCCCAATTAACGGAATGACTTGCAATTTGGAACTTAAGGTCATTACAATATAAGGATCCGACACGAACAATTTCGATCAAATGCAATTCAAGATGGCGGCTAAAATGGAAAAATGTTGTCAAAAACAGGTTTGACAAACACTATTGAATATTGCAAACACTATAGACGTTGGAACTAATAATGAAAGTAGTAGATTCCAATATTTCGACTTGATTACTCTAATATTTATAATATCGTTTTTATCAAACATTCATCATTTTCAAATAAAATTCTGAACAGAGTCATATATCATACAATTAACATTATTGCTTTCCGTTGAAATATTTTAAACTGATAATTCGAGTTTGAAAAAGGTAAAAAATATCATATCTTTGACTTGAGTGTTTTTTAATCAGGTTAATTTCGTCACCAAAATGAATGTGCTCGAATCTTATCACACCTGAAGTCAAGATTGCAGGTCATAAAAATAAGACAAGCATTCGGCAACTATCAAATGGATACTCTCATTTTTATTCTCTCGCATCCATTAGAACAAAGTTTCAAAACTGGATAATCAATGAAAATGTATTGATGTTTAAAAAAGTTGATGACGATAGAAGAGAAGATTATTTTTATATTTCAATCATTTGAGCATCATTGTCTTGTTTATACAAAAATTGTAAATTTCTCTTGACTGATTTAGGAAATTACTCTAGTTATGATCATTATGACAAACTCTTTATCATCAATCAATCGATTTGATTAATAATTAATTAACAAAACGAATTTATTTGTTGAAACTAAAGTTTTCAACCCCAACTTGTATTTGGAAGACGAATAATGTTTGATAATTCAGTTTATCTCAATGCATTCTATATTTGTTTAGCATAGTTGCAGTCAAAACTTTTTCTGATGAAAATAAGATTTATACTGTATCCAGCTAGGTCAAATTAGTGGTAAAAGTAAAGTTTCTCCAATATACTCTTCCATTTTGATTTTCCAACTTCTTGTTGATAGTTGCTAGAGGCGAATGGAATTTCTTTCTTGGTCTAGACATTGATGCGATATGCAAATCTGAAAGTTTGCAGAACCGCAGTTTCTTTTAATATTGTGATAGGTTGATTACTATGTTGTCGGCTACATTACATTTTTAAACTGACAAGTAGATAATTGAGTAACGGGAATTTTCGCTATTTTTGTATGATAGACCCTGTCATTTAAATGAAAAGTTGAATTTGTTTCCACAATATTTCGCATTTGTGTTACCTCTGATGACAGAATCAGTCATGTGAATGTAGGTCCTTCTCGCCAATCTTGGATCAAGTGATTATATATTCATGATTAAATATATGCAAGTCTCGGTTAACGAGAGATTACTGGCCAATTCCTGTGAAAGTTCATGATTGCAGTGGTATCCTTGATATCATATAGCTGACCTACATTTAAACTCACTCTATTTATAATGTTTCCTCGTATGATTATCGTGGATTTCTAGGAACTTCCACTAGAGTTGCATTTTACAGCGAGGATTGATTGATTTTGCGTAGATGAATGTCAAGTTATGTTTCAAGATAACGAATGCTAATTTAGTATTACATAGGTGTTGTCCTTCAAGCTTATCTACAAATTATGTAAATGTTGAGAAGTAGATGCATCTGTGTTGAATTTGGTCATTGCTATGAGTAAAGTATAAAAAAGAATTATAGTATCCTTTGAAATTAATAGAATAAGAATTTAAATGTTAATTTATAACATTTAATAATTATTATTTTATTAATTTCAAAGTGTACTATAATTATTTTTATATATACAAGAGAGTTGCCTTGAATTCATACATTTTAAAAAGTTATGTGAATGCACCTCGTGTCAGTGGCTACAATTTACTTCCAGCTTCAACTGTTATATGACTGTGCATCAACAACTAATGTGTTAATGAATCAGAATAATGTATGGAACGCGATTAAAATTAGTCATAATAAAGTGAGCTGTTTGAGGTAATTTGTAATCTAAAATCACAGTAGGCCTTTATGTAGACAAACATTATGTAATATTTCGTCTACAAAGTTGTGTTCATTTCGCTCGTGCTTATTGGTAATTTTACAACCAAACGAGCGAATAGAGTAATTTAAAGTGAGCTCGGTAGTCAGTTTCCGGATAATTATACTCGTAACAAACTAATCATTTCATTCACCAAGTTCAATCACAGGAATAGCTACCCAATGAGTGTCATTTGTAGGTTATTCACATTCCTTCTCAGTTAATATCTAATTTTAGACCACATCGCTTCCATATTCATAAATGTCCGTTGTCAATCAATACTCTTGGCTAAGTTATAATAATTGTTATTGAGGGTAGTCAAAATAATTTATTTTGGAAGGTGGTTCCATATTCTTTTTATTCATTTACAATGCAAACGACACTAATGTATGAATTCAGGGCTACTTTATTGTATTTATAAAATATAATTATAGTACCCTTTAAAATTAATAAAAAACATGTTACTACTAGTTTCGGTGATTACACCATCGCCAGGTTATAAAAATAAATGTTTACTCACATTACAAAAGTAAACATTTATTTTTATAACCTGACGATGGTGTAATCACCGAAACTAGTAGTTACATGTTTTTTATTAATTTTAAAGGGTAGTATAATCATATTTTATAGACACTGATGTAATAAAATTGGTAAATAAAATAATAAGGTAGTCCTTGTGCTATTTTTCTTCCAAATTTATAGGTGACAAAGTCCAAGATAAGGTTAGAATTTCAGGGTACAGTTTTTATGAAATTTCAGTCCAAAATAAACATGAAAACTATAAATTTTTAATTTAGATGGCTTGATTCAATAAATTGATTAGAAATATTCCACTCAATTACCACTTGTAACGAATAATATTGAGTTATTTAAGAAAATTTGGAACCATTGAAGAAACAAATTTGTAACACTAGAGTATTGTCTCAAACATTTTGTTGCGAATAAATATTTTCGACAAAGTAATGATTGTTTGAGATAGTCATGATCATTTGATCTTGAGATGACAAACTCATTCAATTTTTCAGTTGGAGAGACAGGTGGGAATATTTTTTTTCTGTAGAGCCAAGAGTGAATCTGTGTGTCAGCGCCTAATGAATAATTTGGCTTGAGATTCATTGAGTAAGGAGTTCACCCTTGCTGTTGTCTTGCCAAAGGCCGCTAGGACAGGTCATTGCCGCAATCAAAGACTCACTGACATTCACTCAGCAAATAGTATTTGCAAATTTATTCAATATAATATTACCACTTCCGATACTTTCTCTTCATCACTTACATAATACGATTGCATTAGGTATTGGATTTGCACAGAAGTACTCACTACTCACTTTAGATGTCAAGTAAATGTAATGAAATAAACCATGATTTGTCCACACCAAAATGTATGTACTTGAAAATGTACATGATTAGAGATTAGAGTAGCCTACTCTTTTTTGAAACATGTTTACAATATTGTGAGCACCCTTTCTTTCCTATATAACTAAAAAGCATAGTTGAATGCTACAAGAAATTCTTAGAGTTATAATAATTAGAGTCATTAAATTAAGAGAGTTAGTCTTATTTATTTATTTATTGGATAGAGCAAACAATTCAATAATCGGAAAAGAAAAAACAGGCTATTGCCCAAAACTTCTTCTATTTCCTAATTTTTTCTAAAATCGGCCAAATATTATGTAGGTTTTGTTCATTTCAATTTCTACACCAAATCATCATTCTAAAACTATAAATCAGAATAAAACAAACAATTTCGAATTTATATAATGTCCTCTTAAAAACATTATTGCAATATTCAAAACTATCAAAATTTAGTCATATCAATGATTGGGAGAGTATATACCCATAACAGTTCCTCTCCCAAATTTTTATACTGTATTTGATATAGTCTGAATAGGTAATGTTACCACTTGTTATATTTATCATGGAAATTTACAGTCAAAATATATAATATTATACTGAAAAGTTTCAATCATGGTTGATTAGAAGAGTAAAAATGTAAGGTATTATACTTGAAAATGCATTAATAAATTATAAACTTTGTAAATCTCAAGTTAGAAAAATTACAAACTCACCAAAGATTAATAATTGATACTGTTTCCACACTCTCACCATCATTTATCACACTTTATTGACCTTGATTAATCTAATTGATTTAGGCTTTATTCTGGAAATGTTCACTTTATAGCTCATGAAAACTAATCGTCTCAAAATCACATCCCCATGTAAAGAAATGTTGTAGGCTATAAGTATAGAATGAAGAATATAAATCAATATTCAAAAATTACCCAGAAAGAGAAATAAAAGTAAAATGTGTCAATTTATTGACATATATGTGGAATTTTATTTATAATCTTCTGTTATTTATAATCTTCAACTGTTGTATCCTTGTCATCTCTCTATTTTATCCAATGACTTCTATTATAATACTATCATCAACATTGTTGAAAACTCTTCCCATACGGTGTAGAAGATGATAAGTATTTGAAATGTTGAACATTTTGTGCATTTGGTTGGCGGGTCGAGTGATAGGTCATACAAGGTTCAATTAGAGCTGTTCTGCCAATAGTTGTGTCATACATTATCATTGTTGCACTCACCCTATCTTATTATAACTAACCTCTGCTGGCGAACTGACTGAAATTCTACGACCTTGAAATATAAACAGCCTGTTCGATTTTAGATTAATGTCTGTTTTGATAAAGCACAGCCAGTTGTCTGTGTGTGCCAACTTAGACTACATATATCATTATTATATCTATATTTGATGTTTAACATCTCTGACGCATGCAAACACTTGATTTTTGTCTGTTTTTGGCACCCAGAGAGTTTTCGGTTATCAAAAATACATTAAAAAATAATTAATGAATTAATATAACTTCCAATAGAAATCCTCTCAAAACTGCCTAGATATCATAAAATCTTCATACAGAGGTCTATTAATTCCACATAATTATGAAATCATTATGTGATTAGCATTCAAGTGTACTATATATTCATTATTCAGGTTGATAACAAATCATAAACTCATGTGGTTGGCTCACTATGTTTATTATTGAAAAATAAATGAGATTTCATTCATACATAGCTTCATTTGGACTATTTTTATCAAAATTAGGTAGATAGGCAGTTTTGGGTTTATCCTGTTGATTCTCTTCCAATCATTAGTTTTATATTGTGATTGTGAAATGTAATAAATTAATTAATATTATTGACCATGGAGTAATTTTAGGTATTGTACATTGGAAACTATTATTAGTATTCAAATACTTATTATAAATATTTGAACGATTTTTTTGTTGAACAGCTTCAAATAATGTTTTATAAAATTTTGATGATATTCATCTCTCATTCTTTGAAGAGCAGCTTGGTTCCCACTATTTTGATCATAAGGTAAAAATTTTTTTAATAGTGTGTATCTATTACAATGATGATCATCGCCTGGCTTATTTAGTGGAAGGTCCTTGTCATTTTTTCAATCTAGCCTTATAAACTCATGGTCTGATGTTTGAAATATTTAGTATGATTGCAATTGTACCTATAATTCAATCAATTTGTCTATTTATATTATGGGTACAAATTGAAGTGAAGAGAAACATAAGACTGCTCATATTTATGTTGCCGCAATTCAAGTAAGCTAGATTTATACATTTTTATTCATCTTCACTTTTGACAGTTGTAAAATGCTGTAAAGTGCCGTATATCAAGCAGGCCCGTTTTAATTGATCAGTGTTCTCACAGTTTATGAGAATTTTATTTGTTCACTTGTGAGAGTACAACTTTGTTTATGAAATAAGCTATAAAAACAAAGTCAGTTTCTATTCAGGATTTGGTCTAACGTAGTTTGTAGTACACCCAGCCCAGTCGGAACTATTTCTGGATGCACTGCCTGAAGGTTGTCTTTATTTTTGTCTTCAATCAGAATTTTACTTTCAGCCCACGGTGATGGCTTTCAATTTTATTAGTTCACAGAAGCGTCTCTCCTCCAATATTTTCAAACTGTATACGAACCTGGATAAACATATATTTTTTTAATGAATTATATATTTTTTGACTCGCAAGTCGCATGTTTGCAACTCTTTTTTACAGTAATATTATAAATTATTTATTTTCATTCCTCCGTAAATAAATATCTTCGTTGTTGGTCACATTGATCAATCGTGATGAATGATACGGTACCAATGAATAAAACTATAATTTATTAATACATGACCGGCCTGATTCATAAATTAATATTATAGTGGTCAAGAATATCATCAATGATTCCATTATGAATCATTAAGCTTAACAAAATAAGAAGTAAATTATCATGTAAACATAAAATAATCTATTATTCCAATGAATGTACCATTCATTCTACCATAAAATGTGTCGCGCAAGTTTTTTATATTTTAATGAAAGTTCTAAGAAGAATGGCTCCCAATTGAATTATGAAAATAGTTTGTGGCGAAAAATGAGGCTGAGAAAAAAGAATAAAAATGATAATATTGAAGAGGAATTGAAGAGTAAAAATGAATGAATTGTGTGAAAATTCAGAAAACAAATGAAGCAATAACAAATAAAAATTGATAGTTCAAATTTTTCTTGCAAAACAATTCTATAGGTTATAGAGCTGTTCAAATTTTTCTTACAAAATAATTTTATAGGTTATAGAGTTTTTATATGTGAAAATAGAAATCTAAATACCCTTTTTAAAATTTAATAGTTTTGAAACGGGTATCTAGATTTATATATTCTCATTTATATTCAAAAGTAGGCTCAAGAAAAAGAGACAAGTTTTTATAGGTTATGAAAACACTAAAGACATAGACGATACGGTAATAATGGATAGTAAGTGAATAGTCTAATAGATAGGAAGTAGTAAAACCAACTATTAAATCTCTGGACTGCAAACCATTTCCTATTTGAGAATTTTAGATGCTTCATAACTTTCAGAACTAATTGAATATTTATTCACTTTGTATCAAGGTTATATTATATATTCTCCTGAATAAATTTCAACATCTTTCAACTGCAAGAGGATTAGTGATTTTATTGCATTTGGAGGTCAGCAAGCGAATGACCTTTTTTGCAGTTGTCATATTAAACAAACGTAAAAGGTCCCGATTGTGGCATTCCCAAGGCTTTCTATGTAATTCGTCATTCTTGTTGAACTAATAAATTGGCAAACTCTATTCACTTGTTGCTTTCAAATGTTCGGTCAGTTATTTTCAATTTTGAGGAATCTACCTTCACTGGATGATTAAAATTTGATTCTTTATAGTATGTGGTCTTGCCACACTTTGTTTAATTTCTTATCTCAGTAACGGCCCAATTTCATCAACTTGACAAATCGAATGAAAATGATGAACAATCAAATATTCTCTCTAAATAAAATTAATTAAAAGTTTATTTATGAATTCATTTCCAAGAAAATATACTACAGAGTGGCCCATAAAGCTGCGTTTACACCAAAGTTATCAACAAAATGTTTATTTTTCCGTCCTTATAGATTCTATTAGATTAAACTGAGCTTGACAAACACATATGCACATCATTTGTATGCTAAGTTATACACATTTTACAACTATGCATTTAACGAAATAATACACAACAAAATGGAATAAATATCTATTATTAATTGTAGTTGGAATGATGTATTTGAGGTAATTAAACCCAATAAGTGAAGAATATTATTATTTTTAAATCCTCAAGATATAAGATTGCTGTTAATTGAGTGATTTGGTTTGTAACAACAGCTGACCTTAAAAATTGCAAGCGTCTACTGACTTATGGGCCACTCTGTATATTGAAACCCACCTTAATAGGGTATATACCCACTAGGGTAACCCACTAGGGTATTACCCAATAGGGTAATAACCCACTCAGCTATTTAGATAAACTTGTTACTACCTCTATCAAGTTTGGCTTATATGCTACTAAGCTTACAACTCAATATTTTCAAAATGTATAAAGAGAATACTATAAAAATTTAGTATTTATTTATTCATATGCAAATACAATCCAGGTAAAAACAACAGGCATTTGCCCAAAACTGCTTCAAAACTTAATTAGGAATACACAGTCTTAAGGTTTTGTTACTTACATAACTTGAATGATAACTTAATTCGCAACAATTTTGAGTCCAAAAAAATGTATCCACTTCAATTTTGAATTTATTAGATTGATCAATTTCCAAATACGGATCCAAACAAAAATCTTCCTTCACAGTTGCAAAAATATTGAAAATTTCACTCAAATCCATAATTATTATAGCAATTTCTATAATAATCATAAAACAAATAGATTTGCAACAATACAACAGTGGGATGAATCTTTTCAACCTTTATAAAAACCCTTCAATGACTGATAAAAGGGATGAGTCCCTTAATAGACTGATGAAAATTATTTATTTCGTGATTATACCCCACAGTGACTGGTAATAGAGTCATTTTAAAATAGACAAATAAGACTATATTTATTTAAATTTGGTGTCTTCATTCTGTGTATTTGATGTAGGTTTATCTTCAACCTTGCACATTTCAGGGAAATCAAATATGATTGCTCTAATTCTTCTCACCTTGAACTCAATTCGTATTGTATCAGAAGCTCATTCTGGTAGAATGCTTGACATATTTTAGTATTCCACAAGAACATTTCCATTCTACTCCTACGTGAGTTGTTTGCAACATACTGAATCGTTCCAAGCTTGGCTTTCAAATTGTTCTATCGCCAGTCTTTTTTGACTATAATAAAGCAACCTCCATAGTCTATAATGTTGAGTTTAGATTTGAGATAGTGGCAGTTTTGGGAAAATTCCCGAATAGGTTCGGGAATTTGTTGACAGTTTCGGGACAGTTTGTTGACTTAAGATTTTTGGAGAAAATCAATGCTGCCACGAAAAAATTGTATTCTTATTAAATGAAGTTGTTTCATTTAATTTCCAATTTTATATGTAAGCCTACACTCATTGCACAATCTAAAAAATATTGGTACGATAACATGACTTGAATAAGTACGCTTATAATGAAATAAAACACACATAATCGTCAAATTCTACAGTTTCATTTGGTAAAGGATCATGGTTTGCAGAAACTGTAGAATTTGATGTTATATGTGTGTTTTTATTTCATTATGGAACGTTTCTACAACATGGACAGTGACTCGAATTTTTACTCTCACAATAGTTGCAACTTTCAACTTTATAATATCACTAGCTTTTTGTACTATTGTATTACCTTTTACCAACATGCAACATTTCTGATAATTTATTTTATCATCATCATCATCATCATCATCATAATTTAAAAAGTATTGGTTATGTTTCCAAATAGTTTATTTATTTTCACCCTCTGCTACAACAAAATAAGAGTTATTAGGTCTATAATTTTATATTGAGTAATAATTATTATGTCATGAATAAGAATAGACGATCATTCTCGGATTCTATTCTCCTATTTCATAATTGAAGTGATAAGTATCAATCCATTGGAGAAGTTCAAAGCTCAATAAAATTTGTGCTGTAATTCGATTGATGATTGGATGACCCATTGACCGTTTGAGGCCTTCTCCAACAAATCAGCCAGAGTTTACTAGGTTGGCCTGGGTCTGGCAAACGCCCATCACGGAACAGTAACTGAACTTTTATTGAATCAAGTTTCAATTGATCCAATGCTAGATAATGCATCAGTGATCTGTGAATTGTCGCAAATTTATCCCTAGTACTGTATAGATATAGACACTGCACTGTATTGTAATGAAAATATTTCTTGTTGAATCACAAAAATAGTCAAACAGTTGGCGAGAAACAGAACCTTTTCCGTCGAAAACTTTTCCACCAAAATTCAAGCAATCAGTCTCAAAGGTTAGGTATTATTTTAATTATATTTTCAATTGATTGATTTATTCTCATTAATTTCACTGAAAGAAGATTTGCTCTGAAAGAAGTAAATTTGAAATGTTTATTCATTAATTTTGATATCGTTTGGAAAATATTTGATTGCACCCTTGAATATGATAATATATTTCAGAGCAGCCTGCAGGGTGACTCTTCAATATAAATAGCTTACATGAAGCTTATTATACACTGTAGAAAGATGTTGCATTACAATCTTATTATACTCGTTGACAGGTAGATTGGAGTTTCCTATTTACTATGCCATGAGAAAGTCGTTAATATTTAAGAAAGTATTCAAATACAGCCCTCCGTTATTTGAATAATAATTTTGATGCTCATTTAGTGAATTTTTTCTTGATACGCCTAATTGATAATCAACGAATAGCTGAGTTATTGAATGAATCCTATAAGGCGTTATTCAAACTATTGAAATCCACAACAAAATTCTTAATTGCAAGTGGATTTGAATTATGTCCTATTCATGACTATTTCCAAGTAGTTATCGAAAAATTCAATTCACTACAAAATCCAGGATACTGAAAGTTAATTTCAATAGCTTGTAATATTCACGATTATTATTTCTATGCACGGACAATTATTGAATGAAAGTTAGTTGTGCTGCTAAATGGCTGTTGAAAGACGGTCTTTGATCGTGGCACGCTCTGCTTCCAGTCTCGTCTGTTGCGAATTATATAATTGGCCATAAATTCCACTTGCTCACTGCACTCATCCTAACTTTGCAACTCACTAAAATTACAATAACTGTCCTAGAATCTCTATGTAATATGTGCTTCAAGTAATAACGATTTGAAAGGTGGTTAAACTGTTGAAATATGTTTTTAAACATACCAATATCAGATATATTGTACCGTATTTCATTCAGTATTTATTTTTAAAATGCGTAAGAAATAATTTTCTGTCTATTTGTTCAGGATTTTGATTCCTGTATTGAAGTAAATTTATAGAATATTGATTACTAACTGTTATTACTACCAACTATTTTTAGTTAGTTACCATCGAATGTTTATTTGAAGAAAATTCTATGGACAATTTTAAAATTGACAAAATATGCCTTTACTCGTTGTCACAAGATATCAATTGTAATTGCTCCACCCAATCTTTGAGAGACTAATTGGAACACGACGAATTATTCTACATTCCCCGGTCACTGTAAACAACTACCAGAGTCTCTTATAAAAATATGCTACTGTCAAATCAAAATCATGTTCATTGATGAGATTTTAGCGATTCAATTAGAAAAAATTAATTCTGCAAAATGTTGAAGAATGAGAATCCTGTACTTTTTGTACAACTGCTGAAAGTTTGGAATGGATAGTTAGCGTGTGAACAGGGCTAATTTTGGAGTGCAGCGACTACCATTCTTATTAGATGGCTTCTCTAATTCTGTTCAATTTAGTACACCGCCTTTGAGAGACTAATTGGAACACAACGAATTATTCTACATTCTCGGTCACTGTAAACAACTACCAGAGTCTCTTATAAAAATGTCACTGTCAAATCAAAATCGTGTTCATTGATGGGATTTTATCGATTCTCACCTAGTATTTCTTTCTTTGTCTAGGGTACTCTGCGTATCAATATCCAATGAGCATTGTTATAAAATTTTATCATTTTTATTGAACGCAGACATTATAATAACCCCTATTCACTCGATTCAATTAGCAGCCTTGCATTGTACTGATTTTTTCAAAGCTAACACAACAAAATGTCATCCTGTTACACTTCGATTCGCCGTAGTGTTATTTATTGGTGGTAGCTTATAACTTTGATAAAAACATCAATCACGTCTCTTGTATGATTTTGATTTTCATCTTCATCTATTATCTATAATTGTGGAATGTGGAAAGACACTACCTTGGGGTAATGTCTTTTGTAACGTTGTAATGTTTTTTTTTTTAATGTAAATGATAATGTTTAACGTTGGTAATGTCTTTTTTCAATGTAACGGACCCTCCGGGTCCGTCCGCGTCGATTTTTCCGTCCGGGCCCGCACTTCACTGGTGTGTAAGAAGCCTTATTCTAGACTTTGTTATTTATCTGAATTCGGGAGAGGATTTCGCCCTGTTTCTCCTCTGTCTTAACCATTTTAATGAAGGGTGTTTGTACAAATAATGAATAAATTACTTGAACCAGTACATGAGTATCAATTTACAGATCAAAAATTCCATCTCACTCACTCATCCTCTTGTCGACAACACTTTCGTATCGTTCAATAATCACACAAAAGAATTCAAGGTCAAATGAGTTATTTGAAATTTTAGACCACATGCAACCAAGTAAATGAAATGAGCGCGAAATTCACATGTCTATGTAGATATGTTCTAGTTTTCTTATCGTTCCTAAGAAGCGAGATGAATCTGAACAATAACGTATTAAAAAATGTGACTAACAATTGTTCAAATAAAAGACTTAGTTTTGTCACTATACATTGATTTACTGTGCAAGTTACTTGTTTGTATCACGCTAATTGAATAGAAACTAGGCTATTTTCCCCCCGAATGATTTGAAAAGGAAGTGAGAGAATTTACTGTTTTATTCTTCTTTAAACAACTAATTCGAGGGTTGCTTATCGTTACATGAGAGTCTAATCTAGTATTCAAGTCTATCAAACTCTAGTATTCGTAGCATCCATTTCCGCTTGTTTAAAATTGAGAATATCGTAAAAAATTGATATATGACTTGGTTAGGATATCCGCATCAGAATCAGCATCAAAATTTGTATTTTTGTGTAACCTTGATGACAACTGGTTCCCGACTTGCTAGATCTGAATGGAGAAGTGCATGAATGACCTTCCATTAGAATTCTGATTCGTGGGTCAAAATGAATTATAGTTTATATTCAATAGTAATTAATTCTATTAATCAACTAGTAAATTTTAAAAATATTCACAAAATGACTGTCACCTGGTCATTTACATGAAGTAAATCCTGCTTACATGACTAATTAATTAAATGAACCATTTATGTGTTGTTAGTGAAAAAAAAAACAGAACAACATGGGTAAATGGTCAGTTTTCTTCTAAACATCAATAAAAAATCAGTTTAATAAATCCTATTTGATAAGTCAATGATTGATGGTTATGATGATGATGATGAATCTTCCAAGCTGCTACTCCAGCCTTCTCTTGCAACTACAGCTTTTTCTATACTTTCTCCGTTAACCCAAAATAAAATCGATATAAAAAATAATATATTATCAACTTAAGTAGACTTATTTTGATTACTCCACGATAATGCTCTACTGCAAGAACTATGTACTATGAGCTTTTCCAGTTGAAATTTTACTTATTCTATTAAATTCCAGTTCTATTTCAAAGCGAAACCTTGTAATATAATATTACTATCGCGTTATCTACTATGTGAAGACTAAACAGTTTTTCACTCGTCTATTGATAGTTTTCCATATTTTGTCATGAATATGCAACAGTTTTAACGCCTCTTGATTACTGTGCCAGACATTCGAGTAACTCATTCCAATGTCAATGGCACTGTAATGATGGGAGTAGTATATTTATTGTAGTACTTATTTCATTTTATCGCACAAAAATGAAGTGATTGATTACCATCGTTAGGTGACATTGCGATAATTTTCAAGTTCAAAGTCAATTAGTCATAATTAACATGAAATCGAGAAAAAGCGTACCGCCAAGGTCATTGTAGAGTAATTTATTTTTTCGACTGTCAGGTACAAATATATCTGCTATTGGTGTAAAATTAGAATTGAAATTCGGTGCTAACAGAAATTTTCCAATATAACTTGATCAACTTCACGGTGAGAATAGTCATCTCATAATAACTACATCCAAGAATCTAATAACTAAAGATTCTCTGAACAATTTCAATTTAAATAATTGAAAAATCTGGTGTGGCGCACTCACACAACTTTCCTTGTCGTTATGAGAATTGATCACCTGACGCTAGTGTTCTCGCGCATCTCAAGTCTACTTATAATCAAATATCTGAGCCAGCTGGTGACAGGACAGTAACGCTGGAGACATACTAGGTCTGCTATCTCTCCATAGTGAATGAATTAATAGAGTCAACAGTTGCCAACAGTTTGCAATTGGATAATCTCATTTTCTCGAATTTCGAGCTTATTTTTAATTTTAGGTGAAAATGTTGCTGAACATTTGTAGAGATTTTCATGCTCAATCTTTTCCACTCGAAATTTTTCGTTTAAATTGTATCTGAAGCCTGATAATTGGGAATCTAAAATCAAACTTTGCATAAATGGGGCGGAGCTCCTGAAATTTTTACAGATATGGGACTTATGGCAGTTGATAGAGCTTATCAATAACTATTTTAGGTATGAATTTAATCGAAATCGTTGGAGCCGTTTTAACGTTGGACCTTAAGACGTATAGAAATTTAGAAATTGGGGTACCTTAATTTTTTTCGGAAAGCAATACTTTCCTTACCTATGGTAATAGGGCAAGGAAAGTAAAAAACACAGTTTTATTCTGTCACATCCACATCTATTTTTTCAATTATGGAAAAATTCTACAATATCAACTGATCTTCAACATATTTCAATTTAGCTGACGTAGCAGTTTGCAACACACCTGTAAATCAGTCACTGCAAGAATCATTGCCGTTTTCTAGTTCATATTTCATGATAAAAATATTAATAATGTGAGAATAACTGATTAGAATGATAGAAAATGGGTAGAATTTGTGCTTGTGTAATTAAATTAAATGAAGAATGTTGTTGTAGCAGTAGATAATATTGAAAGTGTAAATTATCACTTTGAAGAGAATTAGCAGAATGTGAAAATAGGATATTCGAATAAATTGCATATAAACAAATAATTAATGATTGCATATAAATTGCTTGAACATATTGCATATTTGTCCTATCTAATAATGATTTCTTTTCTCATTTTTGTGGCTATCAATAAATAAAATATTACATCATTTAGGTTAGGTGTATTTGGGCAATCCATTTCTATAAAAGCGTAATGATTCTAAATTGTAAACAGGAAAACTGTTTTCCTGAACTTTTTCTGTCAAAATAATTGTAAATTTAAAACCCAATCATTCTTACAAAAAAATAATAATTTTTGTACAGGGCTGTTGTTGTGAAAGAGTTTGGCACTCAACTGTTACTCCAAAACGTAATACTCAGGTGACTTGATGTGATTTTTTGTGATTTTATGTATCACTGTATTTAATCTACTATTGATATTCAGTTCTATTCTTCTCTCACCTGTGCGTTTTTCTATCATTTATTTTATTGTAATCTTTTAAAAATCGGCGGGTATTCCAAAGCTTAACCACACATATAAGAGTAAACACAGTAAATTTTTCTTCCTCTTTAGGACCAATAATAGGCTACTAATAATGATTCATTTTCCACAATGAATAATCTTATCATAGAGAAGCATTAGCGTGAGTTGATATCCCATGGTATAGGACGTTTATGTTGCAACTTTTACTGTTATCTCAAGCCGATAGTCCACGTAGTTCTTTCCCGTGAAGCTGTGTGACGCTTGTAGTTTGTCATACTGTGCCGTTCATACACTATCACCCCAACAAAACAGTAAAAATCGACAGTAATCGGCTTGAGATAACAGTAAAAGTTGCAACATAAACGCCCTATACCATGGGATATCTACTCACGCTATTGTTTCTCTATGATTTTATTTATTGAAGAATGTTCTACCATATGTTGCATGATATTTTCTGCTGTAGTAGTCTAGCTGTTACAGTATTAGAATCTGCACTTTGCTGTTTGATTGTATCCATTATTCAACTTCTAAGTTGTTATTACTAAGGAAAATTTGTGATATAATTTTTTGCCTTCTTGTGAATTGAATAAGTTTTTTTTGCACTACCTTCTGGCTTTTTAGTATAAACCACATTGGCACAATTACATTGCATACTGTATAATTATTGTCTTGCTCATATCCTGTTTATTAACAATAATTTCCAAAATTTTGGTTATCCTGAATTTTTGAAATATAATTCCATAAACTTATGTTGAGTTGTAGATACAATTGAGTCAATACTACAATATATTGTATATACCATAGCATATTTGCTTCTATAATATAGCTCTTCCTTATGCTTTGCCAGTACTCACTTTATTATAGAATAAAAAAGTCTTAAACCTTGATTTTTTACTACTCTCATTTTTGTCCAATATTATTTTTGAAAAAGTTAATCTAAAACGAATACCTACCTCAAAAAGTAAATTTTTTGTGGTATTAAACAAATCTCATTATATTGGTCGATAAGACAGATTTATTTCAGTTTTAAACCTTAATTTTTAACTGATAACAAGCCATCTGCCTCATCATTATTTCGTCATCATTAGGATCATCATGAGCTTTATAATCATCATAACCTTGGCCCATTGTTCGGTTACCTTGACCGTCAATTCTGTACATTGTTCTCATTTCGAGATAGTATGACATGACATGTACGATATTTGGAGCGATTCACATATTCTACCGTTTAACATTGAAACTTTTGAAATAAGTTATTACTAAAAATACTCACTATCAGTAAGAATAGAATAGAATTTTATTGATATTTATTACAAGGCTATTGTAACATAGAGCTTACAAACCATTTTTGATTTACAGATTGAAATTAGAGAAAAAAAATTATACAGATCCATTAACTAAATTATTAGATATTCATACATGAAAATAAGAAATTAAAATAAAGAATGGTGGAATGATGCATGCAAATAAGAATATGCTTGCATTGCAGTAGTGCTCTCAGTTTCAATTCAATTAATATCAGCCCTATCTATTTCAAAATTTCTTTGAATCATTGGTAAATAAAACCTTCTTCTTCACTCCTTTTTCCTTTTTTTAATTTATCCATCCAAATACACTTTTCATATGGTTCAACTAACTTTATTCGTACAGTATGATCTCAAGTCAGTACTTGAACATTCAAAGCACTTATCAAACACACATGAATCAACTTCTTATCTGAATCTTCCTTTAATTAAGGTAGAACGGTGGTCATCGGTTCATTTAATCATATTCTCTGAATACTGTAAACATTGCAAAAACTATGAAAATTCATTAAAACTTACAATTTCTCCTAATCCAAACGTAAAAGTTATAGAGGAAAGAAACCTGGGAAAACCCTATATAACTTTAACTGTTTTATACAGTATATACCTTGTTCTCGTATTACTCATTCCTCAAGTAGGCCAATCCTCTTTCTGGTTTATCATCACAATTTGAATGGATTTTCATGTGAAAAGCAATAAACATTCTTGAAAGAAATACCTGTTTTAGAATAGTGTAAGATTTATACCTCGGATACTCATTTATAATTCAGATTTTTTAATAAATAAAACGTATGCTGAAGTACCTTATCTCAATAACAAATAGAAAATTATTATATTATTGAACTAGCCGTCAGGCTCGCTTCGCTCGCCATGTCTGTCTAGCCAGGGGGCTGCGACCCCTGGACCCCCGACTGGATCGTCCAAGAATGAGATCAGTGGGCTCGCTTCGCTCGCCCGCATTTTTCATTTGAGCATTTTTATCATATGTTAGGACGATCCAGTCGGAGGTCCAGACTAAACTTCTTTTATATATATATAGATGAGATAAACGAAATTGAATAGATTGATCAACTAACCATATTTCATAGATAAATGAGTTCTAAATGATTGTGGTTTCCAAGTGTAGGCCTATTCATTCACGTTTAACACAATCTCTTCAATTCAATTTTCTAACAATTGTCACTTTTCGTTGTTTCCAAGTGTAGGCTTATACATTCACGCTCAACTAAATCTCTTTTTAGACTAAACGTCTGGCTAAACGGATATGGCGAGCGAAGCGAGCCTGACGGCTAGTAATATAATATTCCCAGGAATAGCTCTGATTGAAGTGGCAGTGCCCAATCAATTTTTCCGCGATAAATGCATTTCAATCTTCAACTTGGTGCCAACCTAACAAAGTCAACTCAACTTAATTCCAACCTGCCAAAATAATTATTAATTTAGTTACCAGTTAACAACTGTTTCATTTCGAAGAGGTACTCTCTCTAGATTTTAGTTCTATATTAACATATGGTATGGACATTTTTCAATTATAATTAAGAGAATAAGAAGAATATACATGCTAAAAGACGAACTTCAAACCCTAAAAACAACCCTTAGAGTTAAAATATTGCCAAAAGATTTCTTAGTGCGCCTCTAAAGGGCCAACTGAACATACCTACCAAATTTGAATGTTTTTGGTCCGGTAGAATTTTAGTTCTGCGAGTGAGTGAGTGAGTCCGTCAGTCAGCGAGTGAGTGCCATTTCGCTTTTATATATATAGATGAGATAAACGAAATTGAATAGATTGATCAACTAACCATATTTCATAGATATATGAGTTCTAAATGATTGTGGTTTCCAAGTGTAGGCCTACTCATTCACGTTTAACACAATCTCTTCAATTCAATTTTCTAACAATTGTCACATTTCGTTGTTTCCAAGTGTAGGCTTATACATTCACGCTCATCTAAATCTCTTTTATATAATGTTTTCTAACAATCGTCATTTTGTTGTTGTAGGTTCTACCAGTGCTACCGGTCCTCACCAGAAATCTTTCTGATGCCTCGACAGACCTGAAGGGCGTGCTCGCCGCCAAAATCCCGAAGGAAATAGAGAAAATCAAGCAGTTCAGAAAAGAGTATGGATCAAAGGTGGTCGGAGAGGTCACTGTTGACATGGTAAGCAACTCTACCATTTCTTATCAAGAAAGTTATAGAATTGATAGTAATTCAAATTGCTTTCGATTACCTCAGTACACTGTACGAAATGCTGTACGAATTGCGGTAAATATATTTGAATCAAGTTGAAACCAACATCATAGACTAAATAAAATGTTAATTTAATCTATGCCAACATCATCTCGAAACTCTTTGCAGACAATTCTTATTGCTGCATCAACCGAGTAATATTTGAACAGCTCAATGCAAAGGAAGCTCAGCTTCTTCTACATAATAGCCGTATTTAGAAATTATGTTTTTTATGCTCAGTTCTTCCATGATTAATAAAATGCCTAGAGCTGATCCAGAGCAGCCCAGCTTAACATTACAAGCATAAAATCGACTCTTATGTGTTCACATTTAAACTGACATTCGTTTAATTGTGGAAAGGGATTTTTGAGTATATTGAATTCATGTGACTTATGTTTTTATATCAATACTGGCCTTTTTTACTGTAAGACATAGTATAACATAATATAACAATAGTTAGTACCTATCATAGTATTAAATGTATGATAATAGGGGACTTGTCTGAATGAGTAAATCGAATTCAGTAAAATAATATAATTATATTCAATATCCTCAAAAATCAAAATTTTCACTTCGTTCTGGAGTCTTCAAGATTTAAACTAATGAAAACATCGTAGGCCAACAGTTATCGAAGTCCAAGCAATCTTTGTACATAAATTGCTTTATTATTCTATTGTGTAACTATTCTTGTTCAGGAGATTAAAGTCTGTTGTAAATCTAAAAAAAATGTAGACTAATTAAATTATTAAATTAAAATTAATTGATCAATGAAAATGAAAATAAGCCTATATCCATCCTCGGTAAATTCATATTCTTCATGTAAAATTGCATTAAATCAGTTTACTCGTTGATGAGTGATGTGTCAAACGTGTATTTCCTATCAATATAAGTATTGGCATAGACTAAACAATTGAAATTGAAATTTATTTACAACTCTGACATGTTTACAATATTATTATAATACAATTATATAGAACAGTATAATGACGGGAAAAAAGAGCTTCAGTAGCTTAACATCTGTGGTTGAAGTTCTACTCTATTTTGAATAATCATATATGAATCAACAATTTATAGGTTTTCTCTGGTGAACCAATTCATTTGTTTACAATATTATAGATAGATAGGAGATTCATCATATATATAAAGGTTCAATTTGTTTGTGCGTAAATTTCCGCAGTCGACGACAATCATCGTTGACATTCATATTGTCCAAATTTCAAGTGTGCTAAAACATCTGATCAAATAACTTTCAATTATTTGTGTTTATTATTCAAGAATCAAAACATTTCTTATAATATACACATATTTCCATTTAAAAGTATAAACTCAACCCCCCATTAAAACATAATTGAACAAAATATTTTATTTTTTTTAGATAAATTGAAATCTACCCAATCTGAGATCCTCACCCTGTCGTGGTCGACGACGGCATTCACGCACAAACAAAACCCCAGCTTAACTGATGTATTTATAATATTAATTTATAATATTTGAGTAGTGACTGATTGAGTGGTGAATTTGCAGATGTACGGTGGTATGCGAGGCATCAAGGGTTTGGTGTGCGAGACATCAGTGCTGGACCCCGATGAGGGAATCAGGTTCCGCGGCTACAGCATCCCCGAGTGCCAGAAGCTGCTCCCCAAGGCCAAGGGTGGCAACGAGCCCCTGCCCGAGGGTCTCTTCTGGCTTCTCCTCACCGGCGACATCCCCAACGATGCTCAGGTAGGCCTACATTCTCAATGCTAAAAGTAGAAGAATCTTATGAATAAATTATTACACGAATAAATTTATTCAAAATGAATAAATAATTACAATAAACATAGTAGCATCTTAAATGAAAATACTAAGAAATTGTCAAAGTGAACGGTCAGTACTTTGAGAAAGTAGACACTTTTAAGTATTTAGGCGTTGTCATTTCTGAACAAAACACGGAAGTAACAGAATAGGCTGCCCCCTGTGGGTTGGGGGAGCTTTGAGTCGATCATCGTACTCAAGAATGTGTTGAAAACCAGAATTCAATTCACCCACAGTATACATGCTTGTCGTAGGAGGCGACTAAAAAGGACCTCAAGGCAACTCCAGAAGTTGCCTTGCCTTCAAACCCACGGGATCTGCCTCATCAGGGCAGTTTCGGAGGGGCAAAAGAAAAACTCAAGAGACCAGAGATGGGTGAAACTCTAGGCACAAATATGGGTCAAGAGTAGAGGGTGGCCGGACGCCCGGCGCCCAAGAGTTAGTTTGGCGTCCCCTTTCTCAGCGGAAGGACCTACAAAAAGGCCAGGAGTGGAACTCACATAGGTCACGAGTTTGTGGATGGAGAGGCCAAAACTCACCACTGCCCAAAGAAGGGCGGCCATTTAGGCAAAAATTCCTGGGAGAGGTGAGGCTTTTGACCCTGCGAAGTTTCGGAGGGGCAAAAAGAATAAACCCAAGAGACCAGTGAAGGGTGAAAAACCAAGCACAAATGTGGGTCAAGAGGCTGAGTCAAGGGTGGCCGGGCGCCCTAGAGGCAACTTGGCCGCCCCTTCCTCGGCGGAAGGTTCTACAAAGCAGGCCAGGAGTGGAAGTCAGGTAGGTAACGAGGAGTAATCAGTCTGAAGAGACTGCCAAGCATACATATCACAGTGGATTGCGACAAGGATTACAACCAGGTGATGAATATAATGTTAGTATAGGGGAAAACTCCTGGTTCTTGTAAAGTACATAGGTATTGGTGTGCCTAACTAACATACTACTTGGGAACACAATAAGCTTCGGTTGACTTGTGTGGTTTTTTTAACCTTTGGATCCTTGAATCCGTCTCTTCAAAAACAATAAACAGAATAGGCTAAACCTTGCAAACAGATGTCTCTATGCATGCAACAAACTTATGTCCTCAACATTTTTATCACATGCTACAAAAATTAAAATCTATAAAACAAATATTGCTCTACGGTGCTAAGACATGGAAGTTAGATAGAAGGGAGGGAAGAAAATTGATTGTATTTGAGAACAAGGCCCTTAGATGGACCTATAAATGAGGGAGGAGAGTGGAGGAAGAGACACAACAGAGAACTTGGAGACCTTTATTGGGAGCCAGATGTAGTATGCGAGTTCAGGTGTAGAAGGATCAGATGGGCTGGGCATGTTTTGAGAAGAAAAGATGACAGCAATCTCAATCAAGTGTTGAGAAGAAATCCGGAAGGACGACGACCGAGAGGAAGACCACGACGGAAATGTTGGAGTCAAGTGAAGGCCGATATGGAGAGAATTGGAGCAACCGAGGAGAACGCGGAAAATCGAGAGAGGTTGAGGGGCTTTGTAGGTGCGGCTAAATATCTACTTAGATGGCAGTAAGTAAGTAAGAAATTGTCAAAGCACAGATTTTATTAAAAGTATTAAATCTTAGATAAACTACAACCATAGATGAAGGATAAGCATAAGGGCCAAGAGGTTTCTAAGAGGTTCTTAAGAGGGCCAAGAGGTTCTCCTACCATAAGGAGGAACGGAATACTATATTTCTTGTCTCTGCTACAACTAATACAAGAGCAGCAGAATTTATTCTAGTAGGAGAGGCGAGTACTGCTATTGGTCAAGAGCCTGAACGCTTGCCATTGGCCCAGCTAGACACTCTCCTCCCACTTATAAAGTATTTAGAACGTATTTACTATTTTGGTCTTCACTTGGACTTGATAACTAAGTTGAATTTACTCTACTTCAAAGTAATTTCAATCTTGATAATTCAACTAAAAATCATTCGTAAGTGGATATCACTATATATAATTTTACTTGACTTTCTTCTTAGCCCGTTTGCAGATACTCGGTTTAACGGAGAAATGTCAGCTGTTCGTTTAAACCCCGTATGAAACACATTAAGATAAATGCAACCATATCTACAAGTAAACGCGGTTTAGCGTTAAACGTAGTGTTAGCATATGGCCCTCAGTCAAGTATGAACGTACTCTCATACTTGATAATGATAAGAAATATAATAATTCATAAGTTGATCTCACTACATACATTCCTTCTTGACTCAGTCAAGTATGAAATTACTCCCATACCTTATAATGCAAAGAAAAATAATTTATAAGTTAATCTCACTAAATATCTATATGCTTGACTCAGTGGCTCATCGAATCTATTTATTTATATGTTAATTGTATGGATCTCAAAAAATCTAAATTGATTCCTTGTTAGTACAAAACTTGTGAAACTGAAAAAATAATGATATTTGATTCCATAAAACTATAAACTTGTAAGTATACCAAGTGAAAAATGTTGCATAATTAAACCCCATTCCTGATTGTATTTGATGCGGTTCAAAAACACTTATTAAATCAGATGGACCATTAAATCTACTGATTTAATGGTCTATTAGGTTTAATAAGTGTCCTAGAAATCTGAATTTATCTCAATTTTGGAGGAGTATTAGACTATATCAGAGTTGAATGGTTGAAAGCTTGTTGAAGTAGAGTGCTGTTATCTTTGCATTTTAATAGCTAACGCAGTATTGTTGTTTTAGATCAGCAAGTCGAGTACGCATTTGTAAAAGATTTATCTTTTTTAAACTTATTTAGGCCTACGGAAAAAACCAATATTTCCTCTTCTCTGTAGATCATAAACTAGGATTGATGATTGAAATTTCTCTTCTTTTTTTAAGTAAAGAGTATGAATGCAAGAGCTGCACTATTAGTAGTAGATGGATATAAATTGACGAAGTCCCTATATATTGAGTAAGCTAAAGAAGCTTCAAATCAATAATTTAGTCCCAAAGTTGTTTTACTTTAGTAGATGAACGAATAAAACAGTAATGGTGTTTAAAAGTCAACTTTGAACTGCATTTTCACTTAGTCATTATTGAGTCATTGTCATGATGGGTGATTGGGAACAGCAGTAAACAAATCAATGACACAGTTACAGTTTGACAGAATTTGATTCAAAGTTGGCCTTTGCATCCACTCCATCCGAATGCGACCAAATGACAAGGATTAGTGTGTCAAGTGAACGAAACTGATAACAGCTGATAATATTCTTGGTGTTCTGAATTTTTCCGTTTGTTTTGTTCACCTGAAAATCGAATGAACAATCTAAGAAACTTTATTCACAATTTCTCTAATTGAATTATGTTTTTTGGGTGAATTCGAAAATTCGAGATTGTCTCATTATTTTATAGTATTATGCAACTTGGGCTTATTATTTTATGGTATTATGCAACTTTGGGCTTATTATTTTATGGTATTATTTAACTTTGATGAGACATAATCATCTAATCTTTCTTGGTAAAATTGAATTGATATTGTCATTGAGTTTGGTAAATTGAATGTGTAGTCCATACCGATTGTTCAACCATATTTGCTTTCAATACAGATCGAATCAATAGGCCAATATTTGCTTCAATAGGCCAATCTCGAATCTTCCCTTAGCATGTACATTTTAGCAATAGTTTCCGCATTTTATTGAAAAGTAATTTCCGATTTTGGAAGCATTAATTTCTTTGTCAATCTACTATTATTAGTTTGTATGTCCAAGAAAACGTCAAAGCAATTTTTTACTGGATTATGAATTATTAACAATTGAATGAATAATAATACATGATGGAATGAAAAAACATATTGATATTTTCTATTATTATTGTCTACTAGGTTGTCTATTCCACTAAAATAGGTAGTTTTATTGGTACCAAACTTGAGCTCCAATGCTTATGCATTGTCTTATCAGTAGTATTTAACTCAACAGTTTCAACTGAAGCTACAACTGATGATTTTGCCTTGAGCATTGGTACTCAAGTTTTGTTTAAAAAAAGAAATATTTCTCTAAAATATACAACATATTGTGTATTTATTTTAGTATGGAACGACTTTTCTACAGCATCTTTGATAACAGTGTTCAAAAATTAATGAGTTTGTCCAAAAAGTATTGATGTAGGCTAGCCCCAAAGTTAGTTAGACTGTCCACTAACGTTGGGCTAACCCTACATGGATACTTATCATGCTTATCATGTGAGCACGGTTATCAATGTGACTGTTTTAGCAACGAACTGTTTACAAGTTAATAACAAGTTGGAGTTTTATGAGATATGTTCAAAGATGATGTATTTTATTTTTATCTTGTCCACAATATTGTAATCTTTAAATGAATAAAGTGTTGATTACTGAAGCACATTTACAACAGTATTCTATCAATTTTTCAAGTGATGTTGAATTGATGATTAAATTTTTCAATTAAAGATTAGTCCATAAAGTATTATATCATTCTTTTCAAGTAATGCTAAATTGTTCATTAATTTTTTTAATGCATGTTGGTTTTCCCAGTTTAGAGGTTGAAATGGAATGTAACTAAGTTACTGGCTGGTGTTTGCAGGTGCAAAAGCTGTCTCAGGAATGGGCCGCACGCGCTGCTCTGCCCTCACACGTGGTGACTCTGCTGAACAACTTCCCCAGCAACCTGCACCCCATGTCACAGCTGTCATGCGCAGTCACCGCCCTCAACACTGAGAGCAAATTCGCCAAGGCCTACTCGTCCGGAGTTCCCAAGGCCAAGTACTGGGAGGTAACTATTCCATAGGGAAGGAACAACAGGCACAGTCTGAAATTATTCCTTCTCCCTAATGTAAAAGATAAACTAGGACTATATAAGATATAGAACTTACGGGCTGTCCACAAAAAAGTACCCGTAGTCCTTTACAAGAATTGAAACTAAATTGTAAGGAAAAATTAATTGTTCATTGCAAAATAGCTATTTATGTATTAAGAGCGTAATGCGCGACTTTTTCGCTCGCGCAAAACAGTTATAATTTTGCAAGAGCGATAAAGAAGCATTACGCGCGAATTACATACAATTTTTTTTCTACAACTGCCCAAACCTGTTAAATTACTTATATCGGCGGAGTTACTATTACCGACTTTTTAGGTTAAAATCTGACTTTTTGGCGAGCTGCTTACAATCAGCTGATTAGGGAGCGTAAAGGAACTCTTCTACGCATGCGCGAATGATTTGTGAGCTTAAAGTAAATCTACTGCGCATGCGCGGATGGTTAGCGAGCGGAAAAGTAGATTCTCCTCAGAAATAAGCTGTTTTACGAGGAGAATTGAGTGTGTAAATTCTTTCTTTACGCACAGTTGTAGAAAAATACTTTTTCCTACAGATACCTTGAAAAGTGACCGTTTCTTCACTGATTACAGGCCGCATAGAATCACTTTTCTGCTCTAGTGCGCAAAGTATTACTTTGCGTACTCCAGATTTGCAGCATGACAACGCAAAATAGTTAGTAGGTTATATGGAACACCAGTGCAGGAAAATCAAAATTAAGTTGGTAACACTGACTGTGGTATATTGAGGTGCACATTATAATGGCAGTGGAGAACGGCGTTGCCGTGCCATTATGTGCCTTGATATAGTCATTTCAATGCTTGCATAAGATAAACCCCCTTCAAGCAGTCAGATAAATTTTCAATTGAATTACTAATCATTATAATTTTATTATTATTATTCAATTTTAAATAGATTAAGGTTTTTATTAATAAAATTACACAGAAAAACATTTGATGGATTTCAGGGAATTTTACCCATAATTACCCACTTTTCATATTCAATGGTAACTGTAGGAAAAATTTAATATGAAATACGTGCGCAAAGTTCGTTTGCTGCACTCAAGAAACCTCGCCAAAGGCTCGTGCGTAAACGTTTCTTTCGGTGCAGCAAACTGTCACTTTGCGCACTAGTTGCACAAATAACTATTTCCAATCCGGAACAAAAGAAAGAAATAAAATCTTAATTCGTCATTCATTTTCATTTAGGGCCGATCTCCGAACTCGGGAATTAGCCAAGTTCAAGACTTTTTTCAATTTCAATTTATTCACAACACACAAAAATACAATGAGTAAAAGAAATATACAACAAAACAATAACAATGATATTAACACATTAAAAGACAATATTGCTAAAATGATGTGTGCTGGAAGAAAGAGGGGGAAAATACCTTGCCAACTATGGTTTCCCATGTAATAGGCAGGTAAGGATTAAACAGCTAGAGTCGGAAAATTGGCTTTTCGAAACGGGGCATAGTCGCAGTAAAACGACTAACGACTTTTAAATTAAATTTCGAAAAACTAGAAAATTGAACACAAAATATAATAAAATAGTGTAAAGTTTCAGCTATTTTGAATTTTTTAGGAATGATTCATTTCGTCAAGGAAAAACGTTTCCAATTATAGAAATGAGAAAATAAAGATTATCATAGAAACTGCGACTACGCCCCATTTTGGAAAGTCATTTTTCTGACTAGCTGTTCAAAGTTTAGAACTTAGCTAAATCCCGAGCTCGGAAAACGGCCATTAAAGTCACCATTTATGTTATCTATGTCAACTTACTGACTGATTCTTTGTGATTTGATTCTAATTCTCACTCGGCCTATTTTACTGGACGTTATTTTTTTGGTCGATTATTTTTTACATTTGTTAGGCTAGTTTCACACACATTCGGTTCGTTTCGTTTTCGGCAAATTCCGATAAGTGTGAAACGATAATTTGGTTTGAATTCGGTACCGAGTAGAAACCGCATAGAACCGAACGCTCAATTGACACTAATAAATTCCATCAGTTTCAAACTCGTTTCTAGCTAAGGGCTACTTTCACACACATTCGGTTCGGTTCGTTTCGTTTTCGACAAATTCCTATACGTGTGAAAGGGTGATTCGGTTTGAATTCGGTTCACGAATAGGTTTTATCATATTCGAATTCACTGCTATGAAACCGGAAATAAAAACAAAGTCTTTTACACACGCTCGCTTTTTTGTTTTTATTTTAACCTGATATCGTGATTATCTGTTTGAAAATCTTCCATGTCAAAATCATATGGTCAATATTAATTTCTGTTAGTTCACTGGAGCATTTTTTTCCAATAGTTTGCTAAAAGAATATGAAGATAAATTAAAACTCAGGGAGAATTTTTATTATTTCATTATTCCATGAAAATTACATGATTTCATTAATGGAGAGAAGAGATGAACGTTATGTACCATGTGTCAAAATTGAAACAAATTTTCAATTCAAAAAAATAATCACTCTGAACGTTCAAAATTAAGATAATCAAAATAAACTATACAAATAGTTCACAATTTTTAATTAACTTGAAAATTTTGTTGTTCAAGAAATCACATCTTACTATTAAATAGTAAAATCAAATTTTTAACACCAGCTTTTATATTTTTATTACCAGCATGAATTATTGTGAAAATCCAAACACAGCTGTTTTGAGAAGAAAATACCTTATTACAACCGTACGAATTGAAACCGAATGTGTGTGAAGCTAGCCTAATTTGAGTTTTGTTCTGAGTAACACTCACAATATTACTGCAGTTACAATAGAGACACTTGATGCGTTGCTTGATCACTTGCCTTGAATCGCTACTAGTATCACTAGGTTGTGCCATGGAGAAAATGTTGTATAAGAAGATATCCCATGGTTTAGGGCGTTTATTTTTCAAATTTTACTGTTAAATCGAGCCGACTACTGTCTATTATTACTGTTTTTGCCGGTTGAGAGTGTAAAAACGGCACAGTATGAGAGTCTACCAGCGTTACATAGCTTCACGAAAAAGTATTACTAGGTCTATCGGCTTGAGTTAACAGTGAAATTTGAAACATAAACGCCATATATCATTTAATATCTTCTTATGCTATCTTTTCTCTATGGTTGTGCTTGAATTGTGTCACTTTTATTATGTTACCTGTTGTATGTATTTTTCGGCTGATATAAATCTTAGAATTGGTTATAATTTGGGATGTGATGTTGTTGTGCAGCACTGCTACGAAGACTCGATGGACCTGATCGCCAAGCTGCCGGTTATCGCGGCACTGATCTTCCGCAACACGTACAAGGACGGCAAGTCGGTGGGCACCATCGACCCCAAGCTCGACTGGAGCGCCAACTTTGTCAACATGCTCGGCGTCAACAACACACCAGAGTTCACCGAACTCATGCGCCTCTACTTGACCATTCACAGGTACCGTGTTGTTCACTCTAGAATAGTGTGTAGTTCGGAAAAAATGGTATTATTTGTTAAACTCCCTAGATCTCCGTAAATTTATTTCATTTTGAAAAATTTAATTACACTAAAAACAGGTTTCTAAATTGGTCCGTCAAAACTATAGTGTATTCAGCGAAACGACGAAGTGAAGTAAACAAAAAGTTTGCTTTTGGCTATAATCGGCTACAAGCTACATAACTACTCACGTCTAGTAAAACAGGTTGATTTTCAATTTGGCTATCATTTATCAAAATTTATTTATTTCTAGTGTATAGGATTTTAACTTGCAGTGTGTAATTAAAAAATGTTTAAGTGACATAACCTATGGAAGATCCACATTATAATGACATTGTTTGATTAGCAATGGTATTGCTATCCTTGTCTATCATTCAACAAAGCTGTTAACGCTCTCTCTTTCTCGCTTTGTTCTGTTGCCAGATCGTCTTTTAACAATGTAGAATCAATCATTAATTAACAAAATATTTCATCTTAATTATGAAAATTTATTATGAAATAATTGAAAAATATAATCTCTTAGTAAAATATAATTGGTTATTTTAAACGAGAATGAACAGTTAATATTACTTCAATAAACATTATCAGCTACCGTCTATAGAAGGCATTGACCAAAGAGAGGCTCGGCAACGTCGTTCTCCTATCTTTCTCCACTGTCATTATAACGTGGACCTCACTATAGTTACACTTGAACTGTAGTATAAATTAGAATTGGAACCGGGCATGAGCCTGTGCTACTTTTCTGGAAGTAGTGTTCTGTATATGATTGAATAAATAAATTTATTGTACAAATGTGAATCAAACTCGAATCTTTTCAGATGATAAATTTAGCAACCAAAACAAAATTTCACTTCATCGCTTCGGTGAATACATTATAGTTTTTTTTAGGTTTTACTAGTATATTTTGTATGTTCAATACAATTATTATGTTGAATTATTAACATGAGTTCTTGACGGGATGTAGGCCCGACCTCATTCTACTATTCCTGAGACCAGCATGTGAGCCAAGATGGTTGTGGAAGTCTATGATCATCCTCTTTATATTCAAGATCGTTATACAAAAATTCAAAATTTTCATAGGTGTAATAATAATATTAGAATTTTATTGTCATTCAACATGATAAAAGTAAAAGACAACGTCAAATCAGCTAGTCAATAAATTATAGTTACAGTCAACAGAATAACTTAGTCATACACATACAGACATAACTTAATCATAACATAATATGTACCGTACCATAACCATGATGATGCCATGATACCATAGTGATGATGCGTCACACAAATCGTGTAAATCAAGTTTATTATATCAATATAAAATTAAAAATCTACTTTGTGAATATAAAAAAGAACTGAAAATTTTGTGAAGTGAACAACTACAAGACTTAACCTATTTCGGACTATGTGTAACCTTATCTAAATTTGGGAGAGAAATAGCACAAGGTTACCTTTTTTCTCTCCCTATCATTTTTGATTATGTACTTGTTGTATGAAGCAATAAAGAATAGATAGTTTTCTCTGTAATGTAATAAATTTTCCGAAGTATTTATAAAGTTTTGAAGTGATGCCACACTTGTATGTTACTAAAATTTGCAAAACCCCTTTTTATCGTTTATTAGGCTATGTTTTCAGTTGAAATGAGTAGATTTTTTTGATGTTGTTGTGAATAAACAGTATGTGTGTTGCAGTGACCACGAGGGTGGCAACGTGTCTGCGCACGCAACCCACTTGGTCGGCTCGGCGCTGTCTGATCCCTACCTCTCGTTCGCCGCCGGCATGAACGGCCTCGCTGGTCCTCTCCACGGTCTCGCCAACCAAGAAGTAAGTGCTTATCCTGTTTCAGTCACAAGAATTGGGTGCAAGGCGTGAGGGAGGAATACTGCTCATTCTTTCGCAATCTTGTCTTGTTCAACTAACCGTCAGAGCAGCCAGCCAGGCTAGGCGCACACTAGTTAGTCAAGACAAGACAAGACATGATCAGACACGTGTAGTCACATTACTTCACTCAGCTGCTTGTGACGCAACTCACACTGATTAGTCATTGCAATTGGGCATGTCAAGTATTGTGACTAAACGTGACTAGTCTTGTCTTGACTAACCGGTGTACGCCAGCCTAAGTCCTTTTTACTATAGTGAGGTTCACTTCAAACTTTCAGCATTGTTTGAAAGCGGTGTTATTTTGTATAAGTGCTTATTCAAAATTAAACTCACTATAGCCAACCATATTCTCGTGACTAAACTATCCACTTGATGTCATAAATTGTGTATGTTTCAATTGTTTACGGAAATAATACAGTTATCAAGTTTCAAGTATACGAGGATAATAATAGTGCTTCATTAGTAAAAATATTATTAATATTAAAAATCTTATTGCATTTTCATGCATTAATATATCGAAATGCAATGTGAATGAAGTTTATCAGTTTAATTGTTGATCTAATCCGATGATAACATCAAGTTCAAGTTCATAAAATCATAGTCTCTGTACTCTATTTGGAATAAAGCTCTATTCAACAATTTATATCAACGATTTTATCTTCTTCAAAGTTGTTATATTGATCTTTGTTGTAAATATATCTAAATAAAGTGAAGTATTCAGACTAAGACCTCTTCTAGCTCTTAAGTGTCTGGACACACATGGTGGATATAGATATCTAAGCCCTTAGCATCTTCATTTCCGGTATTTAATTTAGTACACTATTATCTATAAACTTACAAATTCAAGAAAATATTCATTTCCGGTATTTATTACACTACATTTATAGTCAAGAAACGAATACTTTTTTTGTGTTTTGTTATTTCACTTGTGATAAAACTGAACAAAAGTCCAAAAATTGACAAATTCAAAAAATAATGTCTCATTCATTGTCATTAAATTAATATATGAGTATTCTCTTGATAAATTGGGCTAGCTGAATTAACTATCTGAACTGGTGCGTTGACTAACTGAATTGCGATGTGTTGGCTAGGTATTAGTGTGGCTGACGAAACTGCAGCAGCAGCTGGGAGCTGACCCGACCGACGAGCACGTCAAGGAGTTCATCTGGAAAACACTGAAGGGAGGTCAGGTGGTGCCTGGCTACGGCCACGCCGTGCTCAGGAAGACCGATCCCCGATACACCTGTCAGCGCGAGTTTGCGCTCAAGCATCTGCCCAACGACCCGCTCTTCAAGGTAACCAAGTTCCTTACAAAAGTACGTCAAGTTAATAAAGTTTATGAAAATCAGGCCAGCCTTCTAATTTCTTGTTGAAATCTCAAGTGGAGAATTTCAAGATTATTATAATCGAGGGGTGTTTATTTATGGTGTAGGTCATCTTGGAAATTTATAAAAAGAAATTCCAAAAGAAATTAGACTTAAACTTTAATTCATTGATATTATAAGTTGTGATCCATACTCTGGGGACCTGACCTAAAGTCAAGCATTAAGGCCGATCCCGAACAGCTGTAATAGTGTTTTCGCCACACTTGGATGTAATGAGCTGGTTTACGTGCGTCATATGGAGGCCGAAAGTGATTGTTTTCCGACCAGGCCGGTAAAACTTTACAGCCCTAGGGCTGTAAAATGACCTTGAATAACAGCTGATCGTGTCCGATCTCACAAAAATCATAGAGAGATAATCTCATAATGACTGTAATAATCTATATAATTATGTATCGTGAATCGCGGTATTATGTCTATAATAATATATTTTATAAATTACTGTTTCATAATTTAATATTTATTATTGTGTTTTTGATATCAAACAATAGAATACGATGATATATCTCCATAGCCTCAACAATATAATGTTGGCTACATTGTCCATTGTCAGAAAGGTACGTATCGCAAGTCTTTAAAAGTGAAGAATCGAATTTGAAATCAAAGTACAATAATTGTATCAATATTTAAAAGTGAGGTAGAGTAATAATTGTCTCTTTTTTATTATCGAATTCCACTTCTTAATGCAATACAATCAACAATAATAATAGGAAAATACAGCAGAGATCTAAAGTTTAAGGTAAGCCTACTGGTGAAACTCAGCCTTGACTAAAAAATTCCTAGTAATTTTTCCGTAATTCATTATTAAAACTTTTAGATAATTTTTCTTCAATATCAAACCATATAGAGAAAACATTAGGCCCACTCAAGATTGAATCTTCGAATGTTTTCTCTATGATTTAACTATTTTCAGAGCAATATTTTGTTTAAACCGTCTTCAAGTTTGCCGCTATAGGCTACACTATATTATAGTAGCCTACATACGTTACCTGACTTACAGGCCAATTTGATCAAAAGATGCAATGGCCGAGAGTGTAAAGGCGTGTACTCAAAAGCTCAAAACTCAGTGAATTACAAACATGATCTAGGTTCGAACCTCGGTCAGTGACATTTTTTTTGTCGATGAATTTCGACTTTTATTAGCTATTTTTTATATTAGTTACCGTAATTTAAATTTCAATCAATTTTTTAGATATATTTTGAGACAAAACTGTGAAATATGCAATTATATTAATTTTTTAATCACATTATTTCAAAATAGTAATGAAAATTCTATTCATCCATCTATCCATGAGATATTGCACCAGGCGCAAAGCGCGAGCTATAAAAATTCAAACAATTATTCAAAATATTAATAGTATAAAAATATTGTCACTATTGTAAATTATTAATTAGTAATATTGAAATTAATTGACAGTGAAAGTTGTCATAACCAAGATTCAAACTATCAAAATAGGCTGTTTGAATTTTATTTATTTTTTAATTTCTTAAATATTGGGAAGTTTTTTTTTGGTGTGGCGAAAAATAGCGTTCGCACCATGGGCAAAAATGTATTTCCGGCTCTCAATCTTTTCTAGTCCTCGGCCTACGGCCTCGGACTTAAAAACCGATTTCGAGCCGGAAATATCTCATTTTCGGCCCTAGGTGCGAAATATACTATTTTCGCCACACTGCACAGAAAGCAGCTGTTTTCCAGTCCCTACGTAGATCTGAAAGACCTTGTTTGCAGACGACGTCAGAAAAGGGTTTCTTTTCCGGTCTAGGCCAGAAAGTTGTCTCTTTCCAGCCGCTCATGGAAGTAGTTAATAAGTCATCCGCTAGATCGGGCGAGTGTCCACTTTCATCATCAGCTGAAGTTGCCATGATTTCAGTTCCAGTTTCGAATCAAACTAATTCGCTTCGCAACCAGTTTTATTCAATTATTTATTGTTGATTAGTGCATTCCGAATTTCAAAAATGCTTGAAGATGACTGTGGTATTCCAAGTGAAATTTTAAAAGAATCTGAAATCCTGACTGCAAATCTTCTACCACTAAAATCAAGAGATAGGTACGATAGCTTAACGAGTATTCTTTATTTTGTATTCTTTATTTATTTTGTCAGCAATACCTGTAGTGTGGCGAAAAATATCGTTCGCACCACGGGCAAAAATGTTTTTCCAGCTCTCAATCTTTTCTAGTCCTCGGCCTACGGCCTCGGACTTGAAAACCGATTTCGAGCTGGAAAAATCTCATTTTCTGCTCTAGGTGCGAAATATACTATTAAGTCACATGGACAGGAAGGGGCCGTTTGCAGGCTAGAATGATGTTTCTAATCGAGGCGTTAGCCGAGACAAGAATTTCATTCGAGCCCTGCAAGGGACATTCACGTCCAAGTAATAACGTACACTATTTTTTGTTATAATAATCTAAATAAGAATAATTGAGAAAAAGAAAACATTACCTACTTGTGCTGAAGTTACTACATGCATTCTATAAACATAATCCAGTTTACAAATTCCGAATCAGGAATCTTGTAATTGTAGTTTACAAAACATCCACCTGGAGCGCTGAATGCGGTTTTTGTAGCAGTTTTGCTGTTCCTATTTCGGAACTATGAAACATAGTCGAGTGTAAAATAAAAAATATGATTTCATTACATTAGAGTATGCTTTAATGAGAATCATATGTTTATTTGTTCTGCAAACAGCTGTTTTCCGGCTTGCATTAACAGGGAGAGTGTGGTCAGTGTAGATGATGTGTTCTGCAAAGGTGCTTTACACTTTGCACACAAAAACAAGAAATAAGATGTACTGGATCAGTTTGAAATACTAACTCACAAAACAACAGTTGAACAATATCCTAAGTGACCAAATCAACTTTTCCTCAAACACATTACTTGACAAACTCATTTGAATACTCCTCACATTTATCGCCTTACCATTGGCCAATCTATAGTGTGACTATAGAGAACTATTGATGGCCATGCCTTACTCCCTCTAACCCTCACCCCTACTAAATACTTACCCACATGCATAACCTTCAAAAACTCTAGGTTCTGTTTGACTTTAAAATGTGCGACACCAGCACAAAACATGTCACCATTATAAAACGTGAAGGTTAATATTTTGAAAAGTATTTCTATTATAACTTGTATAAATGAGAGAAAAAGAAGACCGAATAATCAACAGCGAATTTAAAAAGTTTAGAAGCACTTAAGTTTATGCTTTGTTATCAACAAGCATTGATGCCGAAATACCTACTCTAATGCAAAATCTTCTAAAACTTCAGTATCTGTTTGGCTTGATAATGTGCGACACCACCACTATGAAACGTGAATGTTGATATTTTTCAAAAGTATTTCTATTATAACTTGTATAAATTAGTGAAAAATAAGACTGGATAATCAACTGCTAATTTTAAAAGTTTAGAAGCATTGATGCCTCTTACGTTGTCCTTAATTTTCTCATGATTGTGCAAATTTCTAATGATAAAGTGATTCACTCAAGACCATCGTTGCATCTCTTAAGATTTTCAGAGTAATATCACTCGTTTACTTTTAATCGTGATTGATTGTAAGGTTGTTCTATGCTTTTTGGCTTTAGAATCTTATTAGTTTGACTCATTAGACGAGTGCATTTGAACTGAATGTGTTTCATTTTGTGTTAATAGCTTGTCAACCAGATCTTCAAGACAGTTCCACCCATCCTCACCGAACTTGGCAAGGTCAAGAACCCATGGCCCAACGTTGATGCTCACTCTGGTGTCTTGTTGCAGGTAAACTAAATCGCCAAATTTTTCATTTATCTCATCTTATATTAATGAATGATTGATAAAGATCTATTGAACTAATTATAATTGTTATATGTGGCTTGGATTTAATCCTAGTTCGAGAAATATGGTATGAGAGTAGTATTTATCTATAATATAAATTGAATTATTTAAATCTTGTGGGTTTGATCTTAGAAAGACTCAAGAATCAAGAATTGTATTTGCCGTAAAACTTTACAAAAAAGTAATAAGCATCGTCAAACAATGAAACAATGTATAAAACAATAATTATAATACAACCTTTGTTGTAAGTTACATAAATGAAACAGTTCACTCTAATATCATTTAAATATCATAACATTTACAAGTTCATTATACTTATAGTCTAGTTGAAATATGTCATTGTACCAAACCAAGATTGCAATATTTTCTCATCAACCTATATCAGATACCTCGCATTGCAAAACTCTCCCGTTGAGTAGAACGCTTTTGCTTTCAGCCAGTCACCTAAGAAGACTCTACTGAATTTTTTGATGGTAATACGATCAATCACTTTTTATTGGTTACTGTATTTTACAGTCTACTTTCTTTTTTTATCAAGGCGCCTGTTACATACTGTTCGAAAATTATTTCATTTTTCATAATATTTTTCTTGAATTAAATCATTTATATTCAGTGATACCGTAACCAAACATTTAAAGTTTTTAGCCCCCTGACTCTCAGTAATTTAATTAATTTTAAAATTGTAAACTAAATTTATCAATTAATTAATCATTCTGACTTTTTTTATTCATTGCGGATGATGCCCACATGAGCTTTTAGCTTGTGCGTGGGTAATGGGAAGTGCGAGGATTCAATCATTCAGAATCACACAACTTACAGAAAAGTACCACAGGCTTATAAGCCCAAAACGGTTCCAATTATAATTTATACAACAGTCCAAATGTAGCTAGGTTATGTTTCACTTCAACATTCTTCTTTACACACTCAATTTACAATTCAAAAAACATAAAAATCATTTTTAAATAAAAAAATACTTCTAAATTTAATTAAATCAATTACAAATATTCAGAAAACGTCAAACTGAATTGTGAGATGATCAAACGTCCATGCTTATTCGATGGGATTCGGCGGGATTTTTACCTGTGACCAGATAGCACTCGCACACTGAAGGGTGCAACGCCTTTGTCAACTTGGCTATCTGACTTTCAGAAAAGTACCACAGACTCGAGCTCTAAATGTTTCCAATTATATCATTCATGCTAAATTTAATTTTATTTATGAACATTCTGTGTAATGCCTGTATTAGATTTCTACATACAGTGATGTATATCGTTTTCAAATTAATAAAAACAATATAAAACTTGTACCCTTTTATTAAAACATTTCAACGACTAGTTTCTACCTACTTTGGCCATTTTCAAGTTGAAATGTAAAAATGAACAAGTATCAACTCAAAAATGACCAAAGTAGGTCGAAACTAGTTGTTGAAATGTTTTATTAAAAGGGTACCTACTTTAAGTTTTATATTGTTTCATAATTGTCTCCTTTCTTACTACCACATTATTAATGAATATTGATTGTTATACTGTAAAAATCTTTCAGTTATCTTTGATCTAAGAATATTTTTTATTTCCTATTAATTTATAAAAAAATTCAACACTCGGCCTCTGCGCTCAGATTTTCTTAACCTTGCTGGGACCCTCTTTATAAATTATATATTACTTATTATACTACCCACTGTATATCTAACTATCATGTTATGTATTTTATACTTGAACTTTGTAACTATCATTAAGGATAAATACATTTTAATTTAATTTTTTGATTTCAAGAAAGTAGCCCATATAAGTGAAGTGATTTTATAGTTTTCAAATTATTTCAATCAGGCTATAATAATTATCTGCATATTATCAAGGTTATAGTATTTGCAATTTAAAGATGTATCGCATATCAAGGTTATACTATTCAAATTTCAAAAATGTTTTCTCTGTTTTTAGTATTATGGACTGAAGGAAATGAACTACTACACTGTCCTGTTCGGTATCTCTCGTGCACTTGGAGTGCTGTCATCGCTGATCTGGGACAGAGCCCTGGGTCTTCCCATCGAGAGACCAAAGTCCTTCTCCACTGAGAAGCTCATCAAGGACTACAGCAAGTGAACGCAACTTGCTGACGTCATCTCACAGCTGCCTCCTCCTCCGGTTCCATTGTGAACTGTTACACAATCAAAACTGTCTCTCACCCCTCCCCCCACACCACCACACGTAAAGCAATTTCAATTTAGGACCGCCAGCCGTCCCGGCTCCTCAATATTGTTTCAGGCAAACTCGATGTATAGCGAATTGAAATCAATCGTACTTATTGTACAAAACTGCTTAGAATGTTGACTGCTCGACCAAGTATGGCTGTAATTGAACAGTATCAACTAATAAAATTGAAAGTGAACTTTCTTATTTTTAGAATAATTGTACATTACTTGAAATGTATTGCTAGTTTGATACGCATATTTATTTCTAACTTCAGTCACAATGTGACTGGCAAGTTTGTAAATTTTGAGTTGTCCATATTAGTATTAAGGATCGATCGGTTGAAGTATTTTTGTACTTCATTGTTTGTGTGTTTCGCTTTTACTTGTAAAGAACTGTACAACAAATCGAAAGAATCTTGAGTGGAAATAAAATAATAATATTCCAGATCAAAAGCATAGTACAAAAGGCGATGGTCCCTACTTTCTTCTTCATTGTGACGTTCGTTTAAGTTGTTGTTTTCAATATTTATTTGTTAGTTGGAATTAGTAAATTATTTTCGTGATCATCGTGCATTGTGTTCAGCTTCTGTTTGATTAGATTTCTTCAAGCATTTATCACATACCTTTCCGATAATAAATGTTACTTGCCTTTATTTGAAAATAGGATTTTTTCCTCCGTAATAGTTCAAATGAAATATTATTGTTCTTCTAATTCCTGTATACGTTGATGTTTGTTTTCAATTTCGTCTGTTTTAGTAAAACTACTGAAATAAACTATTGGGAATGGTATTTCATTTTTGTTACTCCTCGTATTTCTTGTCATACTATTTCACTATGCACTCAAGGTTTACACAATTGGTTCTTCCGAATACTTGAAATCACAACAGACACGTCTATGGCTGTTGTCATAAAGAACAACAGTTTCAGGATTTGGAGAAGCTATGATCAAAGTGGTGGTTAGTTGTCCTAGCTAAAGATAACATCACACAACGATTTGACCCTTGGTTGGTCATTTTTCTGAAGGAATTATCTACTAAGGCCCACATGCACCACCTTGGTTTAAACTGAGAAAGATCAGCTGTTAGTTTAAACCCGGAATGAAACACATTATAATAGACGCAACTATACCTCCATTTAGGCTAGGGCCACACGAGCGCACAAAGTGCGTCCGTTGCAAGTTACTTTTTGACGTCCGTTGTTGAAATACATAGAAGTGAATTGGTACGTGCGTACCAAGTAACGGAAGTCGTAACGGACGGTGATTTTTGAACTGCGCAGAAATGCTACAACGCACGTCGAGACATGCAAAAGTTATTGCTTCGTCTGGTTCAATTGCGTAAAGCCAACTGACGTTGGCGCACCACACTCAACGCTCATGTGGTGTCATTGACGACGGCCGCAAAAAGTAAGTTGCAACGGACGCACTATGTGCGCTCGTGTGGCCCTAGCCTTAATCGTAGATTAGCGTTGATGGTGTAAATGACCCTAAGGCCCGGTTGTAGATAACCCGATTAAATTTTAATCGTGATTAATTTCACGAGAACTAATCAGAGAAGCCTTTTTTCAAAAAAGCATCTGATTGGTTCTCGTGAAGTTGATAACGATTAAATTTTAACTGGCATTAAGAATTGAAAATTTTTAGTGTAAAGCCAGGTTGTCAACACTGTGAATCTATCACTAAATCATAATAATTTGCAAAAACTCAGATCATCAGAATGTTATTCCATGCAAATTGCAACCTTGACCCCAACTCCTGCACTTGTCCTATCATTAGTAAAGTTAAAAATTGTAAATATCTAGGTATCTATATAGATGAGAACCTGAAATGGGATAACCATATTAAATTCATTTGCAGGAGGAAGAAATAACTCTCTTGCAAATTTTATGCAACTAGTAAAATTCTGAATCCAACTCATCTTAAAATGCTTTATTTTGCTATGGTACAGTCTATAATTCAATACGGAATAGCAGTATGGGGGGAGGGTGTTATAATTCCCATTTGGAAGAAGTGTTCATAATGCAGAAATTAATAATTAAATCAGTTTTAAATAAATAAATCCAGATTTTTCCCTACTGACCTTATATTTGATGAATTCAAGGTTTTGACAGTTAATCTTTAAATTATTGTAACCGTTATCTTTATTGTTATTTCACATCCTATCTCCCCTTCCCTCAGCCCTGCCTATCTAACTACCTTCTCTCACTTCCCTATCACACACCCTTCCCTTCCAGTTTTACCTTAACTGCCTATTACATGGGAAACCATAGTTGGCAAGATATTTTCCCCCTCTTTCTTCCAGCACACATTAATATTGTCTTTAATGTGTTAATATCATTGTTACTGCTATTGTTTTGCTGTATATCGCATTTTCTCATTGTATTTTTGTGTTTGTAGATGTCCGTTAGAATGTGCTTCATTAAATTCAACCAACTCTATTTGAAGTACGATCGTTGCGCTTATTATCGAAATTAATATCTCCAATTGGGGGACTATTTAGTTATTATTGTTTAATTAACAACCGGCTAGATTTCCGCTTGATAGTTGGGTGTGGGAGTTGAGTTACGTGTGTTTATTGGAATATTATCTCAGGAGTGTACAGTACATACCTAATATTAAGCTATCGGTTTGAAAATAGACATTTCAATAAATAATTATCCCAGATTGGGGAAAATATTAACGTATCTCTTCGGAAGTTTGCATCGAAATTTTGGGGGCAGCGCAGCCGGTAGTGGAATCAACTGAAACCTGTTAATCCTGGCACTCATCCTACCTAATTCTACCCAAATTCCAATAGAATCAGATCAGTTGGTAAGAGATTCCGACTGGACTTCCTGGTGAGTTTTATTCAAATTATTATATTTCGATGTCGTTCTTTCTGGCGAGAAACCTATAAATTTCATAATATTAATTCTATTTCCATACTTAATCATTTTAATTCTTTACAGTCCATTTGTTCAAATTTATGGCGCTACCAACAAAACTTCTCAATTGTTACTAAACAGAACTTGGAATCAGGATTATAAAATTAAGAAACGAGTGATTCGAAAAATTTTATTAATCAGTATAATAGAAAAGCTGATAACTGGCAAGTGCTTTTCAACATTAAATTTCCTCGTTTATGAAAATAACACTCATCTGTGAAGAATAATAACTGAATAAGGAATCTCTAATAATGAACTACTTGCTTTCTCCTACTATAAATTTTTCAAATAAAACTGATATGCATTCTAAATTGTCTTAAATTTTTACAGAACATCAATAATAATTCAAAGTTACGTTTAAAATATTATTCATAACAAGAGAATAAACATCTTTTATTCTTTAGCTTCCAATTTAACAATAGTTCTAGGTTTGCTTATGAGTTAAGAAGAGTAATTAATAAAATTAGTCAACAATAAGTTTAGTTCTTTATAAATAACAAGAGCTTATTGAATTTCTACTACAACTATAATGATATGAATGATAATAGATGAAGTGTAAGTTTCAGAATATTAATAAACGATCCAGCCCATCATAGTAGGCCTAATCAAATAATTTCACTCATGACAATTTCAGTTATTTATAACAATCCTTATTAGAAAAGCTTTCAATTTGGTAAGTATTCATGGAAGTTGGAGTTGAAATTGAATTAATTTATCCTATTCAAAGCACTGGTATGACATTGAAGTTACGTTATTTCATCTGCATCCAAGTTACACATTCAAAATTCATGCGATTTAGAATAATCAACACTACAACGATAGATACAGAAGATTCACTAGTAGAACAATATAATAGATACCCTTTCAGCATGAAGATTACCACATCATTTCAACTTGGAATAATTTCCACATAATTTAAATGATTTTTATTTTAGATAATACGGTATTATACATAGAATCCATGAAATTCAAGAGTAAAGTTATTCCAAATGCTTTCCTTACCAGTGGTAGTACAGTAGGTATGGCAAGGAAAGTAAAACTTCAATATAATTTACAATATCAATATTATTAACATCAATATTGTTATAATCAATAACTATTAAATGAAGTACAGAAAATAATAAAATTAAAATGGCAGTGTTTCATTATATTATTTAATATGGGGGTGAAATTTTTAAACTGAAATACCTGATTGCAAAGTGGATTGTATTAATCTTATCTTCGATTTTGAGGAAGACACACATATCTGGCATATAGATATAATCACTGCATTGGATGCTGCATTGGAATTGAATGAATGGAAAAAATATTTTTGTGATTCAAACATTTATCAGCTTTTTATTTGTTAATATTCAAATTTTTCTGTTAATTTGAGTTCCAACTATGTAACAATACACTATAGGCCTACTATTTGTGTACTATACCTGTAAGTTAGTAATTAATTTCATTGTTTGAATCTTCTTTAGTAGTCTCAATCCATATGTAAACAAACGCAAACTGTCGCATGCGGATAAGTTCTCATCAAGACGCGAGTATTCCACGATTATTGAAAGAAATATCCTTCAAAATGACACGACAGTGTAAAAAAAATATCTGCAGAATTTGAATTTTCATTGAAAATATGAAATTCAAACAATTAGGTAGAGTCTCATTAAGAAATATATTTTTTTATCATCCCATCTAACATGATTATGATGTTTGAATATTGATGTCATATTTAATTTCTGGTGACTATGCTTTATGAATACATTAGAATTTTCATACGGTAAGTCAAGACACAATTTTATCTCTAATGCTTTATAAACTGTTTTTCATGTTGATAATTATTATAGAACCTATAAAATCACCTCATATTTTTTCAAGAAAAACTTGAATTGTGTTGTCTTACAACAAATAAGAAACGAATTAACAATCATTATTATTATCACAGTATAATATATTAATAATTATGTAATGCATATCTACTCGGATAGATCACTTAAATCTATCTACGGTAACTTTTAATATCATTATATCTATATGATTATTGCTAAACATGAATTACTTTCATGATCCAATCATGTTCACATTTTATTGCTCTCTATAAACAATAATATAATATTAAATTCAATAAGGTTGAGTACCTATTCTTAAACTATTTACGTAATCATAATATGCATGTTTGTTCTAAATTTAGGTAACTTATAACTTATGTACTGATTATTTATATTATTCTATTCAACAGTTTATTAACAAGAATACATTTTTCACGTGAATCTTATCATATTTCTGAATCAACATTCGTATTCATCGTAAATCTAGTTATCATTTTTTTGAAATAGTATTTTGTTTCTGTTCTCAATCTGCTCATTATAATTTAAGAACACAAACTTCAACTCTCTTATGTATCAAATTTCTAACAATTCATAAAAGACACAGTAATTATTATTATAATCACAATATTTGCAAATTCCTATTTTTATATAAATCATAAAACCTAAAGTAGCTACTCGCTAGCATTGCTTAAAGTAGGAAGGTTTATACCGCACTTAATCGTTCAATAATATTGAAATTATATTTATTATTTTAATAGAAATAACAATTGGTTAAGGTTATTATTTATGCTCATCGTTCTAACTAAACTCACTTATTGGTAAAAAGTCTTCAATTTGCATGTCATTTTTGTTTCGTGATGAATTTCTTAGACTAAATCACAATCTCTTAGAAGTTTGAACGACCTAGCTAGGATCAGATCTAAGGTAACTACTTGGGTGACATTGATTAATCTTCTCCTTTGACTGATATTTACCTTCGCTGTTTAATCATTTCTGTTGAGTCATTATCTCGATCTTTAATTTCTTCTAAAATGAAGAAAATTATATTCCCACGAATTCGGATATTTCATCATTTTGAGAGCTTCAAAATTATTTTTATAAATATCCACTAACAACGCTAAAGTAGCCTAATTAAAATTCTCTTGATACTTTGATTAAATCATGATACATTAAACCATGGGTTGCCAAATCAACACTTAATTATTATACACTGTACTGTTATTCGCTTGATGTTTCAATTCCGAATAATGAATTAAATATTGAATCCGTAATTAATTGTATTGTTTAGTGCAATTTAATGTAAAATATTAAAATCTGAAGTGTTGATGCTCTTGCCAGTAATCTTTAGATTTACCAATAAAACTACAGCAGATTATTTCTAAGTCCAAGTAGACTGAATGGAAGTAAATTTAATGCAATAGCATTTTCCTAAATAGTCGAGTGTTTTTATTTTAAAGCCTGATTATTCATATCTTGTTCCACCTATCATTAAAAGTAGTTAGTATGAGAATTCGAATTATGAGACGCTTATAATTATATTAGTATTCCTCACAATAGAATCGTACATCATTCCAATATGAATTGGTTCTGTTCACAAGAGCTGATACAGAGATGATGAAGACTTTTTGAAAGTCAAAGAGAAGAAAAGCTTTCAATCATTATCACTCTAAAATGTTTGTCCCTTCTCATTCATATAAAAACACTCACTTTCATCAACGCAACAAATACAATATTATTATTATAAACTACTATCCAAAAATAACTTTAAATCTCAACGATAATGTATATTAAGACAAGTCAAGTGACTTGCTGACTAAATGAATTATATACAAGCGTATAAGATGATGACAGCAAAATTTACAAGTTCTTTGATATCTTACCCAAATTTATTACATTTCTTACGATTGCAATCTTATATTCTATGATTTTCAATACTATATTACCTAACCTTTTCAGGACCTCATTTGGAATTGGTTATTCCAAATTTTTATTATAAATCCTTTATAAATGAAAATTAAGATTTTTTAAAGCTATGTTGTTTACAAATGTTTATTATGTATAATCTATTTTACAAGATTAAGCATGATGAAAGATAAAAACACTCCCATACCTGAGATTTAAGATCATTCTCTAGAACTAGCTTAAAAAATGAAGTAGCAGCACTGGAATGAGAAAATATTATGAATAAATTGTTGTTAAAGTTATCGGAATATTTGAATTAAAATCGCTCTGTTTTTATGTGAATCATATTTAGGATACTATTCTAAATTTGAAATGTTTGTTGATTTCTGAAATCAATTGTAGTAATGTGTTCAATACTTCTTTTCAATATATATCAAATTAATTATTTAGGGATAAAATTGCTTCTATAACATTTTATCCTTCATAATTTTTTTTCTTGAAAATGGCATGAAGAAAAGAAAGTGACTAGGCATGAAATGGCATGAAAGAAGAAATAAGACTAATAAGAACTTGGCTACTTTGAATTGACTGATTTTAATATGTATATGATTAAGAGTTTATATCTCCATGTAAGTTATTTCTAGAAGCCATCCAGCACAACCATTAACCTTCTAGTCACTGAATGTTAGGCCTTAAAACTTATATTCACAGTTCTGTAGACTGATTTTGAACTTTGCCTTAATGTCTACTATATTTCGATAAAAATAAATTCACTTTGTACAGGTTGAAATAGAATCAGGCCACTCACATTCATAGTCTCACAAAACATTCAGGGAATGACTAGGAAATAATGAAGTATAGATGATGAAAAGTTCCGAATAGACAATACTAAGAATAATTATTCAAGAAGAAAATATACTATTCAAATTTAGCTTATCATGAATACCAAGATAAATGAATATATTTATGCTGGTTAATATGTTAATAGTAAAAATACAACATTATGTTACTTAAAATACATGAAGTACCTATAATACAATAAATCAATAATGAATCTATACCTGGCTCCAATAAAATCTATTGTTCTTGTAAATTTTCCAAAACATTTTATGAGCTCGAATCAATTTTTCTACACAAAATGGAAGTGAAATAATCTATTTGAAAGCTTTTTTTATCTGAAATTCAAATCTTTAGAAAACAATTTTGCTTTAGAATTTTAAATTCCCAAACTGTCCATCAACTAATGAGTTTTCTGTAAATTATTCAATTATGCATTCGAATAAATAAGTTTCAGTTCATAAGAATGGTCATCTTTTGATGTTTCTGTTCCAATATGTAGATCATGGATATTGAAATGTAACCAAATATCTCTTACCAAACCTAAAAAAAATCATAAATAGAAGTAAAGAGATAAAAAATGCTATTCAATTGAAATATTCTGTAAATATTTTAAGCATAATTTGTCATAACTGGATCCCTCTTTCCTTCTAAATCAAATATAGATCTTCACTACTTATTCTTTACAAATTAAAATCATTGAAAAATGTTTATAAATTGACAAATGAATACTGTATACGTTTAATAATATGTATATGATAATATTCTTATGCTAAATCCGCGCTTTGTCAAAAATTTAGGATGAATTTGTTTAGATATGGATGAAAATTCTCTTAGCCTACTAGTTATTAGAACAAAACCTTGGTATTGTCCTTATTATTTATATTATTTTATACACTAAACAACCTTTTTTTGTGAGCAGGATGGATGCGGCCCTACATAATGCACATTTTATGGCTTTACTGTATTAGTTCAAGATGGATTTTTCAACAGTTTAATGAATGGGAATCTCAGGAGAAAATATCTTTTCGCCAGCTCTGATCAATACATAAAACCGGTACATACTCTGGCATCAATAAGACATTCTAATAATATTTGATAAATAGACTTGTGAAATACAACTTGGAAATATTCTTTATAGTTTATATGACTACTTGAGATTGTTATACCATTACATTAAAACAACAACTATAACCAACCAAATAAGTAGAAAGGTACCTACTCAAGAATGACTGTTTCTCAATGTTACGCTGCATCTTCAGATTTATATTGCTTATTATGATAACATAATATTGATTCATTGTATAGTGTCATTACACAATGTAAATCGTGTAACTTACAGTCAATACCGTACAGAAATACCTTGTAGATTATGTGTGAGCACTCAAGAAAGCATGCTCCTGTGAAATAATGGTTTTAAAATAACGTGGATTTTTTGACAATTTCTCAAGTCTCTTCGATTATGTAGTACCTAGTTATACTCATAACACTACAAAATGTATCATTCGACATTGCGTACGGTAATAGCTTCCATCGATAATTTATTGCATTATTTGTATTGTACATATTATTTGTAAGAATCCCAATAGTCAGTTATGTACATGTTTATTTTCATTATCGTGGAAAGTTTAAGGCTGGATTTAAAAAGTGAACACACTTGAAATAATACAGTAAAGAAACATAACGTGCTATATGCATCAGCCAGAAAACTGACAGTCAGCAAAACTTTCCTTAAAGATAAATTTTTCATTCAACTTCCCTGGAAACCCATTCCAACTTTGAAAATGTCATCGTGATTGGCATAATACGCAGTAGAAGACAACTCGTGGTCAGGCATCAGTTGTAGGAGTAAATCACTTTTGCATGCATGAATTGTAAAATCCCACCAGAGCATCGATGAGCCTCTGCGTCTGGGTGGGAAGCCACTGACCCCACGGCTGCCATCTAGAACAACAAAACAAAACATTTTTAATAACATTATCATGAATATTCAATCAGTTTACAGATGGAATTAAATAGAGAATGCATTTATTCAAATGCTAATTAATAAATAGTTATTAATTAACGAAAATCCTAAATAGATGCTGTAAATCACCCCGAAGACTTCTGCTACTGCAGACATTGACAACAGGGTTAACAGCTAGATGGAAGGAAATTCGATGAGAACTACTATACAAAAATTAGTTGCCAGCCCGGGAATCGAGCCCGGTACCTCCCAATTGCCAGTCAGGAATGCTTACCCTTACACCAAACTGACAATCTCTGGATAGCAGCGCTCATTTTATACGAAGCCATAGCGGCCAACCAGTTTACAGATGGAATTAAATAGAGAATGCATTTATTCAAATGCTAATTAATATATAATTATTGATTAACGAAAATCCTAAATAGATGCTGTAAATCACCCCGAAGACTTCTGCTACTGCAGACATTGACAACAGGGTTAACAGCTAGATGGAAATTCGATGAGAATTACTGTTAACCTAAATGTAACAGTAAATTTCACACATAGAAGTGATTATAATTCAAATTTCTCAAGCCTGAAACATACATATTATTACTTGATGTCAATAATTCTAATTTTATTTTCATCTTATACGAGCCTAACTTTTTCAATTAAATTAATTTCTATTTTCAAATCAATTGAGAGTTTAGTGTGAGACGCTCTTCAATTTCTTACTCCCAGGAAATGAAGGAATGATTGAATCCTATAACAAACTGAATTGGTATAAATACCCATTATATAACCACTAAAATAAATTAACCACTATAATATATTGGTATAAATAACCACTGAATTGGTATAAATTGGTATAATTCATGAAGAAGAAATAAATAGTTGTTTATCTCCTAAAACTAATACAGTAAAGTGAGGTAATGCTTGAACTATCATAAAACACTTTGAACTCATAAATAAAACTAAATAAAAGTAGTAAACCAAAATAACATGATAATCATATAAAATTTCACACACTATTTTGCTGTTCTAAACTATAGAATATGCGGTCAGTTTAATAATTAAATAAACAATTGAATAGTTGACTGCATGCTGTTGTTTAAAACATGAAAATAGTGTGTTAATACCGCACTTCGGAATTGATCAAAAAACCAACATCTTTAAAATCCCACAAACAAGAAGTATATCAAATCAGCCATATGCGATGAGTATAGAGATACAAATTGATTGGATTCAAAAACTTGTAGCCTTATAAAAGTTTTACCGTACTAAACTTGTTTAGTGTCTTATTATCTATTATATTAATTTGTGATTTATATAATTGAATATAATATGTTGAAATATGTATGCTGACAAAGCAGAAATTCTATACATGTTGTAACTTGTAATTAATATTGTAAACGAATGAAAATGCAAATAAATAATTTGAATTTGAGTATTCATTCATTCATTGGATAGAGCAAACACTACAATAGTCGGAAACGAAAAAAAGAGGCTATTGCCCAAAATTTATTCTATTTCTTAATTTTGTCACTGGAAATAGTATCAATGGGGCGAAACATGTCGTTTCTTTGAAAATAAAAACTGAAATGTAATAATATATTGATTAATCAGACTTACACCGTATGCTAGACATGGTCGGGCGTTGGACTGGGGTCCTGGTATTGTCACTGAATGGTGCAGAAGGGCAGCTTCTGCTCTTTGGCCTCCTCCTGCGCCTCCTCCTCCTTGGGCGAGTCGCCGCCTAGGCTGGAGCCCCCCTGGGGGCACATTGTTTGTCATCTGAGCGCCAGGGTGCTCACCATCGGCGGGCGGCAAGGCTTGTTCTCCAGCACTCGCTCCAGCTCGTTCATCATGTTTGTGTTTAGCTTGGGAACCAACTGCACAAACCGAAACATTATTCCTCTCAATATTGTTCAGATTAGAAGTAGATTTGATAGAGAACTTCAGATGAACTTCAGATTAGAAGTTCAGATTAGTGTGATAATGTGTGGTTTTGTTAGAAGTAGATTGGTCACACTGAAACACTGAAACATTATTCGATCCTCTCAATATTGTTCAGATATCAGATTAGCAGTAGATTTTGATAAAGTGTGGGTTTTTCAGGATGAAGTGTTAGTTTGATAAAGTATCAGGCTCGTGGTCAGCTTGAGAACCAACTGCACAAACCAAAATCTTATTCCTTCCGATATTGTTGAAATTAGAAGTAGATTGTGAAAAATTGTGTTTTTTTTAGAAGTAGGTTTCCGATAAGATCCACATAATTTGTTCCTTTGTTGGACGTTCTTTGACTTTTTATGAGCGCTCAATATTAAAAAAGTACATTCGTCGATAAAATTTGTTGAATAAGAATAGATATTGTGGAATCCCTCCCTAAATGAAAAAATACAGTTTAATTTATGACACATCCACATTTATTTAGTCATGTGTACAAATCTAATATATGAGTACATTCGTGGAGTTCAAAGTCAAATATAAAAAAAAACGTTCATAAAAATGTGTTCCTTTGTTAGACGTTCTTGGGCTTTTTATGAGCGCTCAATATTAATAAAAAAGGCACATTCGTCGAATTTGTTGAATAAGAATAGATATTGTGGACTTTCTCTGTGTACAAAACTAATAAATGAGTATATATATATATATTATATATATATATATATATATATATATTATATATATATATAATACCACAATACAATCCAAAGGTATTTGTATACATTGTATACATTGTATACATTGACAAAGGGGGCCCAGCTCCCCGAAAATTCTCGTTTAAATGTAAGTTTTTAAGTGTTTTTAATCTATCCTTGTCGTGTGTATCCTGTTTATATTTATATTATAAAACTTTAAAAGTATTTTCTGTTATATATATATATATATATATATATATATATATATATATATATCATCCTAATTTAAAGAGTTTGACAAATTTACGTCAGAACTTGAGTTTTTGGCCTAGCCCCGACTTAACATTAAACACTGATGTGCCTTTTGAATGCTTGCTACCATCAGACTCCCCTAATAAATGAGTACATTCGTCGAGTTCAAAGTCAAATTTCCAACAGTTTGAACGCTCATGAAACATTCAAAAACGTCAAACAAAGGAACAAAATCTATTAATCTTATTATAAATTTCTTACTCTTTCCAATCATATATCTTTAAAACTCGATTTTGACTGATAGTTTTCTAGTTATTGACTGTTTTCAAAAATATCGGAGAATCTATATATCTTGAAAACTAAGGTTAATATAACTTAACAAGATTTTTTGACTGATCGTTTGTTGTTGCAAATTTTATGTAGAATCTATGGTTTTTGACTGTAACAAATTTTAGTAGGACACTATCAAGGCTGTTCGGTAAACCTTTTTATTTTTATTTAAATTGGATAATCTTTTCCAATATAATTGCTAAGATCATTATAAGAGTGAGAAAAAGTGGCAACTGAAATTTTTAAGAGGTCTAATAAGTGAGTTATGGGTTGTTGAAGTGCTAAACTCCGTTTTCTTTCCAGGTCATAAACGGTTTCGAATTTTCCATTGGAGTTTTTTTTAATACATTCAATATATCATTGCCTTTGTTCTAATATGCGTTTTTTCGCGATTAATGCCAAAATAAACAAGTTATCGAATTTACAAAAAATGTTACTTTTGTATTTATGAACGATATAGGGAATAAAATGTTTTATTTTGGAAAGACACATTTTTTGAATTTTTAAGAGAAGTTCTAATAATATAGTCAGAACCGTTTCAGTAAAAATGTAAAAGTAAATGTAAAAGTAAAAATGTTACTTTTGTATTTATGAACGATATAGGGAATAAAATGTTATAGTTTGGAAAGATACATTTTTTGAATTTTTAAGAGAAGTTCTAATAATATAGTCAGAACCTTTTATTATTATTATTCCTTTAATAAGCACACTCTTGCGGAAATATTTTCAAAGAAGGGGCACTTTAATGCAACTTTCCTTTCATCTTCATAACACTGTTTGACTATTTTATGAACTTGCGCACAATACGTGCATTGTCAAGGAGGACAGATTTTTGCATTCTCTTCAGCACCAAGTCAATACTTCGACAAATTTCCACAACCGACTTGAGTATCTGGCCATTGACTGTTATTACAATTTGAAGTACTCTTACTGTATTCAGCCCATACATTTACTTCAGCTCAAATGCTCTTGGTATTTTCTGAGTTTCTCGCCTCTGGTCTTCTGAGCATTCTCATCTGAAGGTACAGCGATATCAATTATATAAGCCCTCTTCTCCAGCTAATCCAATACTCTTGGGGCTAGCACTGAGCAGCCGGATACAATATGTTGGATACTTTCTACTGCACTGGCACACATCCTGCATTTGTCACTTATGGTCCTGTCTCCCATTATATGCCTCCTATAAGCATTTGTTGCTATCAGTTGATCTTGAATCGCCTGTACAAACCCCTCAGTCTCTGGAAACATTACTATTATTATTATTATTATCATTATCATTATTATTATTATTATTGTTATTATTATTATTATTATTTTATAGGAATTGTTTGAATGAAAAGATATGTTGAAGATTATTGTTAATATTCTAATAGGTTAGTTTGCACATAGTAGACAATAATGGACTGCACTGTGCAGTGGGAAATGGAAAGGAAAAAACTATGGATGAATAAATAAATAAGAATAATTTTAATATTGTAAACAAGAAAGTGCTTTAGAAGCGGTTGAAAATGATTGAGAGAGTGTATATTACAGTTTGTAGTATGATGGATGTTTTTTTGGAGGATGGGTTATGTTTTTGTATTCTATCATTCTATGACTGTGTGTGTACTGTGTATTGTGGTATTGTTGATGTGCATGTTGGTTCAGCTAGTCAGCTGTTCAAAGCCACCTAAATGCAAGAGACAATAATGTCTGCAAGGTTGATCACCGATTTAGTAGAATATAGAGTGACTAATGTTGCGATTCAAGTGGTAGAAATTAGAACTTTAATATCAAATCCCAGATAGAAACTATAATAGACTTTCAATTTAGTTTATTGAACACTTTACAAAAATTTTCATTTGTAGTATTTATAGAATGTATACGGTAACTATTATGATGTAGTATGAAATTTGAATACTCCTCAATTAGCTCTAAGCTAGAGGAGCAAAAAAACACTGTATGTATATGATACTATGTAACTTTAAATGAAATAAATTGAAATAAATTGAAATAAATATAAATTATTATTATTATTATTATTATTATTATTATTATTATTATTATTATTATTATTATTATTATTATTATTATTATTATTATTATTATTATTATTATTAGCGTATGGCTTTGAATGGTGGGGAGACCCAAGGGTAGTTCCACCTCGCCGTATATAGTCCAAAGTTCCCTAATGGGAAACCGGACACTAAGGTTATAGTCAGCACAATACTCTAAATTTACTCTTTTCACTTCAGAATAAAGTTCATTGTGATATTAAAAAGTCCAAACATTTTATGATCTTGAAAGAAAACGGAATCTGGGAAGTTAGCACTTCAACAACCCATAACTCGCTTATTAGACCACTTAAATTTTCAGTTGCCACTTTTTCTCAGTCTTTTAATGATCTTAACAATTATATTGAAGAAAATTATCCAATTTAAATAATAAAAAGTGTGTCGAACAGCCAGCCTTAAGTGACTGGACTATACCTGTAGACTGTGAATGGCATGGAAGAGCTGGTCGACATCCGCTGCTCCGAGCAACAAGCACTGCACGCTGTCGTTCTTGAGGCACCAGGCGATGGACAGCTGCACCACACTGCAGCCGAGGCGGTCGGCGATTGCAGCCACTTCGCGCAGCTTCTCCTGTTGCCTCCTGTTGTCCTCTGGCTGCAGCCGCTCCTGAAACCCAACAACATTATCATCGAATTAGCAGTGTAGGCCTACCGAGTGCTGAGACTACTAGAACATTTAAGAACCATTATACACTATCTACCTATGTTTAACACTAAATCACGATTACTTGTTGATATGATCGCATTTGTTCTAATGTGTAGAACCATAGAGAAACAATAGCGTAAGTAGATATCCTATGTTATAGGGCGTTTATGTCACAACTTTTACTGTTATCTCAAGCCGATTATTGTCGATTTTTACTGTTTTGACCGGGTAAGAGTGTATGAGCAGCACAATATGAGAGACTACCAGCGTCATAAAGCTTCACGGGAAAGAACTACGTGGACTATAGGCTTGAGATAACAGTAAAAGTTGCAACATAAACGCCCTATACCATTGGATATCTACTTATGCTATTGTTTCTCTATGGTAGAACACTCCGTGTTTAAACGATCAGGGATCAGCTGATTGGCCCCCGTTCAAACTCAACCTCTACCTCCGTAAACAAAGCCATATAGTTCATTCTGGTGACGTCAGCACAGGTAGGGCTCCTACACCAATAAAATTTTGTTGATTTCAGCGGATCTATATCAGCTATTTTTTCTATTGGTGAAGGAGCTCTACCTGTGCTGACGTTACCATCAACCACCTGTCATGCACTATGGATTTTGTTTACGGAGGTAGTGACTCAACTCAGCGGTTTATCAATTGATCAGTTGCGACCTGAAAACTGTGACACCAGACCTGAGCCAGCCAGGTCACTCGATATTATTATTAGCGGTTTATCAAGTGCCAACAATACAAGACCACTATTTAAGGACCATATATGCACCATCTACATTAATCAATGAACCACGATTAGCTACTTTATGATATGGTCGCATTTATTTTAATTTCATTTCAAGATTAGACAAGATTTGTTTATTCTTTTTTGAGAAAATTATCTTTGAAAAATTAGTATTGTAAAAATGTTTTATTCTTCAATTGATGCAGCTTTAGCATCGTGATAGATATAAATATAATACTGAGTACTCCATTTTATTGTATTTTTTTCTTTAGGGCTACTTTTAATATAAATAAAAATATAAATTTCAGTACTCTTTTAAATTATTCAGTCACAAAATGTTTCGGACACTAATGCCATTTTCAAGTCTTGAAAATTTTCTACTAATTTCATTTTCAAGACTTAAAAAGTCTCGGACATTAGAAGTGTCCGAAACATGTTGTGACAAAATAATTTAAAAGAGTACTGAGATTTATATTTTTATTTATACTGAGTACTCATTCGAAAAAGGGATAACATAGAATTGATTCAGTCTGAACATTATGATGAACATGAAATAAATCTCTGCATTCATTCCTTACATATCTGGAAAATAAATAAACTCCTATAAAACAAATTTTCCATTTGAAGATGTTTTTCTAGAGGAATGATGATAGTTCTGAAACAAGTCGGAACATCTCCAAAAATATTGCTTGGTCGAGTAAAATATCAGAAACTACCAATTTCTATAAACAATCGTTAATAAGGACAGATATATTGAACTGTTTGACTTATTACAACTTTACTACTTTACTTTTAAGTTTGTGGAAGTAGAGATCTGCCTTCCGTTACAATTATAAAGAGGGTTGTAGCCTATCCTACTTAATTCATTTGTGTTTATAACTCAATAATTCACTTTTGTTTCATTATCAGCTTGCATATTAGCATAAGATACTATATGAGCAATAGGCTAGGCACACGCCAGCTAGTCAAGACAAGACTAGTCACGTTTAGTCACAATACTTCACACTGTTGCTTATGACGCAACTCACGCTGATTAGACTTTGCAATTAGACATGTATTTATAATCAACTATGTGAAGTATTGTGATTTAACGTGACTAGTCTTGTCTTGAATGCTTGTCACATAGTTGCTTATGAAGACCTGTCTAATTGCAATGACTAGGTAAGCTTAATCAGTGTGAGATTGCGTCATAAGTTACAATGTGAAGCATTGTGACTAAACGTGACTAGTCTTGTCTTGACTAACTGGTGCGTGCCTAGCCTAACAATTTCCTAGCCATATATTTATGCTTAAATCTCTCATGTTCATATCAATAAGACCTTTAAAAAAATCTCCATCATAGAAGTTCAGGTTATAATAAAGCTACGATCCTCAAGAAGCTCTATTTTTGGTAAACCAATTTTTAATTTCATCTTCCAATAGTACAATATCACATTGCTACAATCTTCTTTATTGAGTACGTACTTTTTTCTGTACTAATTCAATTTCAGGATAAGTGTGACATTGCTCTTTACGATTGATGGTGGAAAATATTTTTCAATTGAATGATAACAAGTTCGTTAAAAATTTCAACATTGAAAATTAGAAAACATCTCACAGTGATTGAAACAACAATTCAATTTCACAACCTTTGGCGACACATCATATCTTTCTTCATGCACCTTTGAGCCTGAAATATTTCCACTGAATGAAATTCAATGAATAAAACATGATCTGAATGCAAAATGCATCTAAAGAGAACCTCTTTTATGTGGATCTTTATCTTCGCTATTTACATGCATGGTCATTTGAATACCGAATTTTTAAACGATTGAAGGCCCATGCAAATGTACAATTAAACTCATCATTTCAGCTAAACTTACTTCTTTATTTGATGACTGTGTTTCATCTTCAGTCCAACTAAACGATTGATTGTACTTATTCTGCAATCAGAAGTTTCGGTAATATAATACTAAGATTTACGGAGTTTCAAAACAAGCTATGTACATCTATTAGCACAAATTAATCAAAATTCAAGTAGGCCTAGCACAATTTGTTTAGTTCAAGCGGTGATGTGAGATATGTGATGATGAGCGAATCGGATAGTTTGAAGCTATGTTTTGAGCCAAATATGCATATTGTGAATTTCTGTTTCTTCATAATAAACTACATTGAAGCTTTATATCCTTGGAACTACAAATTTTAACATTATCACACAAAATTAAACACTTTCTGAAGATCATTGTCTGATCCAAGCAATGATTCCTCTTGAAGTTAAGGCATGAATGATGCTGATAATAAGTACTGATCCAAGCAAAATAGCCTAATTAGTAACTAAGGCTTGTTTATTTAACACAAAAAGAAGAAGGAAAAAATTAATTCGATAGAAGATTCTGGAAACTCAATTTTCTTCAAGTTGAAACGTAATAGAAATTTGGGTTTTTACGTACCGTATTAAGTTTCAGTACAAAAAACAAATGCAGTTATGATATGATGATTCGATTGAATATGTATGGAATTGAGACTCAACTGAATTTCGTAATCTATTTATGACATGAAGTGGAAATTTATCTATTATTTGTTCATATGCAGGCAGTAGAGAATTAGTTGAAGTGTTAATAATTTGAATCAAGGTTGAAATATGATGAAAAATACGGTGAATACATGATAAATTGAAATTTAGTAGATACAACCACAATATATTATTTCACTCCCACTGTTTCAACGTTCCACACAAAAAGAACACACATTTCTGGAATATTATTATTTATTAGCTTTTATAAACTATTGAATGACCAGCAGCAATATAGACAATATTCTGAAGTTCAAGAAATCATGTAAATTATTTTAAAAGTATTTTTCAGTTGAAAAACGATAAAATTTGAATTAAAATATAGTGTACTGATTATTTTTTATATTAATATTTATATTCAAAAGAACTGATAAAATAACTACTAGTCCCTTGAAAAATATTATACTAAGAGATAACAAATTGGATAAGAGGCTTTAAGGCTCGATTGACAATAGAATTCACCCAATTCTAATAAAAATGGATTGGAGTGGCTATTGCAGTTTTATATATTAAAAATTTTGGTCCATTTACCAATAAATATTTCAACTCTTGTGAGTCATAATATCAAAATTGGAACTACTAAACAATTATTGCAGAAAATTAAAAATCTTCAAATTATCCTTGAAGATACTTAAGCCAAGAGCATACAATGTGCATTCAAGTAATGGAAAGCTCTATTCTTCCAATAAGTTAGCTCATTAAGTTCAATTCTACTTTACGGTACTACTGTCAATCTGATAGTTTTTTCGACCATACAATGCTCCTACATACCATAATGCCTCATTTGACTTACCTATGAAGATGACTTCAAGACTACGATATAGAATTTATAATATATTTTTTATTTATATTCGAAGAGACATAACGGTGTGTAATGTAACAAACTTAAGCTATAGGCTATAATCAAGTTCCATTGTCAGAATTTATGATTGAACTTGAATTTTTTACACAACTCTCAATTAATAATATTACAAGTGAAACTCAACGTTATCAATAAAGAAAATGTGCATGAAAACTCTTTTTAAAGCAATATATTCATAGTTATTTACATGTGTTCCAACTCAAATACTTCACATACCTTAATGGATTTATATCTCTCTCTTCCTCTTGGATTGATATAGATATGAGTTTTCCCATAGTTACCAAACAAAGATAAAAAAATCTCCACTTTGGCTTCAAGTTACTGGGATGTTACCAATTGTTTTTTTTTTTTTTGAATGGTACTCTTGTAATAGATAAATGATAAGTTATTAGTAAGAATCACTATTTTAATTCAAGTAATCTTTCTTGACATAACTTCAGTTAATAACTTCATGTTACCTTATTCAAAGAAGACCTTGCTATAATCGGTAGTCCTCCATCTTCCATTTTTCCTGATACAAGGCCCATAGCTAGAGGTGACCATCCCATCATTCCGACACCTGTGGAAAATGAATCCAATTATTAATTATATGATTGATTTTCAACCTATGAAATGATGAATTTTAAAAACAGGATCTCCTAAAAAATAATATACATAGTATATGGGAAGCCCTGGTACAACTAGGTTTTCACGTTCAAGTTTTCAGGATAGCTGAAATGAGTTTTTCAATTGATACCAGGAGGTTGTGATTGTGTAGAAAATAATTTTCTTATAGAATTACAACTTGATAACGGATCTATACATATATCAGAACGTTTTTCATAAAATTATTATTTGATAACGAACAATATTATATTGAATGATTGTCTCATTTCTGAGTAATCAATATAATTCCTATGCGAACTTTGAATGCGTCATTTTAAATTTGCCGGCTGGCAACACTAGCGCCACTTTCATGTACTTGATCAACTTTACTGTGCTACTCTATCATTCTATCTTCCTCTTCTAAGCTCATTTTTATTTACTGACAAGCACAAGTTTGAACAAGTTGTCACAAGTTTTATATTTTATCAGAATTTTGCAGTATTTATTTCCTCTTTGAAACTGAATTGCAACTAATACCACTCAAATTATCAACACCTATAAATTAATGTATTTCTATAATATTAACTTTGGATTATGTGGTTTTCTAAAATAGTCTCTAGCCTTTCAACTCACGACTTCAAACGTTGGCGTAAGTATTAAAATCCGCATTTATTTTGTACTATTATTCATTATTATTGCTCATTTACTCAATTACATTTGAATAAGAATAACTTTTAAAAGTTGAATTATCATTTTTGGCCTATCGCGCTAACCTATACGAGTTAACCGGTAACAACCGTATCATAACATAGAGGAAAGAAAAAGTAATATTAATTTGATCTCTGGCCGTATCCACAAAACCATTAATATGCAAATTTAAGCATTTTTAATTCATCCGTCCCCATAATGTTAGTACACTATAAAAATCGAATGAATAATTGCATCTTATGAATTTATAGGTTATGTGTTCTAGCCGCGCGGCTCGAGTCGTCGCTAAGGAATTTGAGGCCCGGTTGCACAAAAGCCGGTAAATATTTAACCGTGATTAATTCAACGAGAACCAATCAGAGAAGTCCTTTTTAATGAGACGACTCCTCTGGTTCTCGTGGGATTTAATCACGATTAAAATTTAACTAGCTTTTGTGCAACCGACACTCAAAGCTGTGGATATAGGTAGCCTAAATGTTTTTTTTTCTATGATAGTAAAAAGGTCAGATAGTACCTAAACCAACAACATTGGGCTTATATGATAATAATGTTGATGCTGATTTCCTTGATGAAACACTATAATACTTTGTTGTAGTTTAGACACTGTGTTATATATGTAAATATTTGTTTATATTTGAACACTTACGGTAAGTACTTTTCTTGGCTTATTGAAGTATGCATTTCACTCCTGAGGAAGAGCTTCATCAGCCTGAGGCTCAAATATTTACACATGTAGCACAGTGTCTAAACTACAAGAAAGATAATTATGTTCAAAACTCGACAACAGAGCGATGTCAACAGATAGCAGTGAAATACCATAGAATAAAACAATCTTAATTTAATAGCTTTCTCTGGAAATACTCTCAAAGTTACAATAATCTCTTGGACTACTATCGGACGATTGAATTTATACTGCAAAAACATAATCATTATCAGTATAATCTTATTTATTCAATTTAAAGGTGTGTGCAAATAGAAAACAGTCAGACGTTCCGAGCTCCAGCTGGATATAGATATATTTATATGGATATGTAGCCCACAACTATATCGTCGTATAAGACCTTTCTGATCGCTGAGCCGCTGATCGCTTTGTTTACTATCGTTAGTGGCCACCCTTATATAGGGGTGCTGGGAGAGGCTATATGGGAGCTTCACCAGACACCACTACACTCCAGTCTTCATTACTCCTCAGTTATACCATTGCTGAATGATCACTCTGAATGATTCTACTTTCATTGAAATAACTCCTATCATGAATGATATAAACCTTAAAGTTGTGTTATGTGTGATGTTGTGGTACTTTTCCTTAATGAAAACACAAATTGAAATTGTCAACCACTTATATTATTATATAGTACTATAATATAAACAGAACCTGGTTTCGTGGCTTTACCAGCCACATCTTCATCTACAAAACTGTTGTTACAAAGTTGTAAACAGCGTTGTACAAAAAAGTTTGTTTACAACTTTGTAATAACAGTGTTGTAGATGAAGATGTGGCTGGTAACACTGTTGTTACAAAGTTGTTAACAGCATTGTACAAAAAAGTTTGTTTACAACTTTGTAACAACAGTGTTGTACAACAAAGTTCGTTTACAACTTTGTTGTAAACAAATAGCTGAGGATGTGGTTTGTGTAGTATAACAACATATGTTTTTGAATTTGTTATTACTGTTACTAAGTCTCCAAACAAACTCATTCCAATTCGAAACCTGTATAGTTCAAGTTATTAAAAACCATTCTAAAGGTATTGAATACTTATGTCGTGTTTACTCTCATTCTTATTACAACTTTGTTGTAAACAAATAGCTGAAGATGTGGTTGGTATAGCCACGAAACCAGGTTCTGTTTTTATTATAGTACTAGCTTACCCGGCGAACTTCGTACCGCCAAAAAGTCAATGTATCTCATGTGACACTTGACTTTATTTGGTGAATCATCAAATTTATCTGACAATCGATATTTTTATTTACATCTCAATACGGACTTTCTATGTGCTTAAAAACTACCGTTTTAATACCAGTATAAACAATTTTATCACAGAGTGACGTGTTTATTACTGCTGGTAAGTTCATATGCTACATATTATCACAACATGATTTTGAATCATGATGATCTTCCCGTTCTACGTTAGGCGCTCGACCGACAATTTCGAAAACTTAGGTTTTTAAAATGGATTAAAATAAAATTATTATTAGCCCCCCCTATTAAAATTTCTGGTCAGAAACCAAAGTTTCATGCCGTTCTATCAAGTAGTTTTCGAGTCTATAGGGAACAAACAAACTAACACACAAACAGACATTCATTTTTATATATAGAGATTAATGATAAAAGTGCTTGACTATTCCAATTTGTGTTTTCATAATGATATAAACGGTTTTATAATGTATTATTCCTTAACTGAATCGTGAATTTTACAATAACTGTTATGGATAAGATGTGTAATTACCAATTTTGTTGTACAACTCTGGCATATAGAGCTCGGTCTTCTCGCGACAGAACATGTGGTACTCGGTCTGCTCGAGGATGGGCGTGATGCAGTTGAACTGGCGGCAGTTGGTGTAGGCCTCCATCACCTCGACTGGCGTCCACTTGGCGGTGCCCCAGTACATCACCCAGCCTTGGCTGATCACGTGGTTCATTGCTCGTACAACCTCTGAAAAACGAAAACTCATTATTTAGAAGGGACATTCCTTGTAGATAATTGTATTTAATTTTCTCTAAGGCTCAACTCATACTTACGCGACTCAGGTCGAGAAGAAACTCGACTCTGGTCGAGAGCATGATTGTGTTTTCAAATGGTGACGTCGCGGAGACTAGAATCGACTGGTCTCAGTGTCACGATTTGGAAACACATGCTCTCGACCAGAGTCGAGTCTCTTCTCGACCTGAGTCGCGTAAGTGTGAGTTGAGCCTAAGACTAACTCATAATTCATCTTATTTTGTTTTCAGATTACAAAAGATTGATAAAATCTTCTTCCATTTAGTGGCATGCAATTCAACAGTCAACAACTAATTCTGGTTCAATCTTTAAATCGCAGCCTATATTGATCAGTTGAGCATCTCTGAGCATTCTATGTTTTGAACATACATACTATATATTGCCAACATATTTCAACAGTACTAATTTATTAGCATCAATGGTAAGCAAAAAGTCAATTATTTTCATATTGAGCTGAAGAATACCTAATTATTTTCTAATTTTTTACTATTATTTAATACCGTTATAAAAATAGGTTTATTCATAATATTATGGATTTTCTCTTTCATGATTTTGTAAAATCCGTTTTGTAAAATGAATTGTATCAAGATATTAATATTTTACCTTCAGTAGGGCACATTGGATCAGCACGGTGGACAATCACTATATCTATATAACTAAGCTGCAATCTAGTCAGTGAAGCTTTTACTGATTCTATAATGTGCTTTCGTGAAAGTCCCCGTTCATCTGACCTGTTGAAATAAAATCACACATTTTAATTCACCATAATTATAGCTTGTGCTTATATCATTCATGTGTTAACTGTTGCAAGTTTAGCAATTACCCAATTAATTTTCTTTCAAATCTGAAGTGAATGGATACCCCTATTATATTGAACAATCTAGTTATCGATTTAGAAATTACACATCTCATACACAAAAAACAGTTCGATAAAAGATTGTTGTCACTCAAAAACTACCTATTATAAAACACATAGATTTTTCTAATCATAATATCTCTCACTTTTAATGAGTTACAAAACACCTGTAGTTTCATTATATTTTCTAAACGAACATTCCTTTCTCGATTTAAAGTCGTAGTTTACTCCTGAAACATAATATTTGAGAAAGTTACCAAGTTTTTCCTTATGGAGTGAAATAATCATCCCACTCCATGGACTCTAAGGATTGAACGTAACTAGACCACTACGCGTACATGTTATGCTTCTAACGTCCACTTCTATATATACTGTACTATGGTTCAATTTATAATGTTTTACAGTATATTTTTTCATTTTCCAGTACAGTGGAACCTTGATATAGTACATTTCAGGGGACCGCTCAAAATGTTCTACAAGGACGTAAAGAAAAAATGCTTTTCCAAGTTTTAACGGAACTGACTTAGCTGGAGGTTTAACATTGTAATGTAACACATTATAATAGCATTTTATAATATTTGTGACTATAGCTTGATTATAACATAATATGTTATTATAATTTTATAATCAAGCTATAGTCACAAATATTATAATCAAGCTATAGTCACAAATATTATAAAATGCTATTATAATAGTTGTGACTATAAACTTTATTGATTCAATATTGGAGTAAGATAAACTTGGGTTTAACTGCTATTGAGATAATGGACCGTGAGCCATTATTCAAGGTAGAAGTAAATAGTTTCAAATTCGACAGACCTATTTTTCCAACTAATCTTAGTAGGGATTCACACCAAAGCTGCGCCGAGCCGAGCCGAGCGGAATCCGCGTGCGCGCTAACTATGCAGGATTTAGTCGGGAGCATTTAAATCAACGCCGGGCCGAGCCGAGCGGATTTGTGCAGTCGGCTTGACGCTCAACTCGAGCGTTTTCGACCAAGCGGATTCTGCCTTCTTTCAGTTAATTCGATCTTCCCACGTAGTGAGTTCTCACTACAAGGCTAGAAAACCTACTGAGTGAATCGGCTTCAGTGCGAACGAAGGCAGATTCCGCTCGGCGATCCGCCTTCGGCCGATTCCTCTCGGCTCGGCCCGGCCCGGCCCAGCTTTGGTGTGAAATGGGCATTAGGGCCATTTGCACAGTGAAAGATTGAACTCATCCGATTCAGCTGGTGGCTTTAACACGAAATATGAAGCACATTATAACAAACAAGACTCAATACGGATTTAATCCAGTTTAAATTGATTTTTGGTTTAAACTGTGTAAACGTCACTTAGGCCTGTATGCAGAAAATCAGTTTAAACGGAGAAATGTCAGCTGTTCGTTTAAACCCTGTATGAAACACATTATGATCAATATCTACTAGTAAACGTGGTTTAGCGTTAAACGTGGTGTTAGCATAAGGCCCTAAGTTGTACACTTTTCTAAGCTTCATTGTGATTTGTTATACTGGTTATGTTTAGTTCATGTTGACTTTGGACAAATGAATGTTTTTTTTATTTATGTGACTCACTTTGAATTCCAGTAAATCTTGGTTGTAACAATGTAGGAGGATCGCTTCCAGGCCTTGCGCTGCAGGATGTGGCCCAACTGCAGTTCCGCCCTGACGCCGCAGTGCGCCTCGGAAAGATCGAACACATTGATGCCGCACTCGTAGGCCGCGTGCACCACGCAGTCAGCCGTCTCTTCACTCACGTTGTTGCCGAATGTCACCCATGTACCTGCAACACCAACATCAGGTATTTACACTTCATTATCACAATTTGGATAGTTGAAATTTGCTGTTTACTAATTTAAAAAAATCTGGTGTGGCGCACTCACACAACTTTCCTTGCCGCTATGAAAATTTATCACCTGACGCTAGTGTTCCCGCGCATCTCAAGTCCACTATTCAAAGATCCAAGCCAGCTGGTGACAGGACAATGAGGCTGGAGACACACGAAGTTTGCTATCTCTCCATAGTGAATGATCTAATAGAATCAACATTTGCCAACAGTTTGTAATTGAAATAATAACATTTTCTCGAATTTCGACCTTATTTTCAATTTCAGGTGAAAATCTTACTGAACATTAATTGAAGAGATTTTCATGCTCAATCTTTTCCAATTGGAATTTTTTGTTTAAATTGTATCTAAAGCCTGATAATTGGTTCTAAAATCAAACTTTGCATAGATGGGGCGGAGATCCTGAAATTTTCACAGATATGGGACTTGTGGCAGCTGATAGAGCTTATCAATGACTATTTTAGCTGTAAATTTGATCAAAATCGTTGGAGCCGTTTTCGAGAAAATCGCGAAAACCCTGTTTTTGACAACACTTTCACCATTTTATCCGCCATCTTGAATTGCATCAGATCGAAATTGTTCGTGTCGGGTCCTTATATTGTAATGACCTTATGTTCCAAATTTCAATTCATTCCGTTAATTGGGAGATGAGATATCGTGTACACAGACGCACATACACACACACACACACACACACACACACACACACACACACAAACACACACATACAGACCAATACCCAAAACCCACTTTTTTGGACTCAGGGGACCTTCAAACGTATAGAAATTTAGAAATTGGGGTACCTTAATTTTTTTCGGAAAGCAATACTTTCCTTACCTATGGTAATAGGGCAAGGAAAGTAAAAAAAAGTACCAAAAAGCGGAAGGAATATAAAATTAGTAGAATAGTTTTATTGTTTTAAAATATTTCTAGCAAACATATTACACTTACATTTACTTGGGAGGAATATAGGACAATGTCTGGCTTATAATTAGAATAATATATCTTCCAATATTATTATTTACTAGCAGGTAACCCGTGCTCCGTAAGGGTCTAATTAGAAAATTTACTAACTAAAAACTTGACCTACTGAGAACTTGAAGAAATCAAAATATCCCCATAACCATCCTCGGTAAATTAAGAATCGATATGCAAAATTTCAAGTTAAGTGATGATTCGTCATTCGTGTATTTCCTATCCTGTGCATGTATAATACGATTCTTTCCTTTATTGTATTACAGATAGATGATGGTAATTTTCTCAACCCCCTATTGACAATAGGATCATATAAATGATTTTGATTGTTTTAATTTTGAAACTTCTTTATTGTCCTATAATTGTAGGATTGCGATTTTGTCCTATAATATATTGTTTACATAGCAGAACAATTTACAAAATGCTATATCATCAATCAGAACAATGAAGCCCATAGGTATATGCATATGGGAAATACGATTAAATATAAAATAACACCACTTATAGTTGTTATTCATCTACATAAATTGCCGAAAAGATTGAGACATTTGTCATACCAGTGGACCAGCCTACAAAAATCCCGACCTGTTAAATGAGTTAGGCTGGTCACACACCGATTAGTCAAGACAAGACTAGTCATGTTTAGTCATACTTCACATTGTTGCTGATGACGCAACTCACACTGATAAGTCATTGCAATTAGACATGTCTTCATAAGCAACTATGTGAAGTATTGTGACTAAACATGACTAGTCTTGTCTTGACTAATCGGTGTGTGACCAGCCTTAGGCTAGGTAGTCACAATACTTCACATAGTTGCTTATGGAGACATGTCTAATGGCAATGACTAACCAGTGTGAGTTGTGTCATAAGCAACAATGTGAAGTATTGTGACTAAACGTGACTAGTCTTGTCTTGACTAACTGGCGTGTGCCTAGCCTAATGTTGCTGTCAAATGAGTTGAAGTGGGCGATGCCGTTTTCTTGGTGCTCCTCATCAGATTTGAAGACCTGTAGCCCTCCAAGCTATGTATTTCATGGAAAAGGTAAAAGCTACTATAGTGGCCAAGTCAGGTTTGAATGGCAGGAGATCGAAAATCTTCGTTACAGCTGTTTTGTTGTAACACCACTGTGGGGTCAGGCGTTGTCATGGATCACAACATCTCTGGAAGTCAATGAAGCAGGCGTCTTCAAATTCCCGACGTCAGCCACGCACATCATATAGTTTCCTGCATAATCTTGACTGATTCTCAGGTAGCTTTCTGCTAAACTATTTCCTTTTGCTTGCCAAAAACTAATAAAGCTATGCACTCATAAAATATGCACTAATAAAATAGCACTTGGCGGGAGGCTCAATTGAGACTACCATGTTTCTGGGTCTATAAATCGGAAACAATTGACTATATAGACCCGCCGATTACAGGGTGGGGAGGACACGCTGTTCAGCTCTGTGACCATCACCTTACTACCCCTATCATCTTATGATATGTGATTGGAGGCTGTTAAGCGCTTATTGGTGTGAGGGTGGCTCGACACCATAGAGTTCGATCTCTAGGCGCCTTCAAGACGCCTTGGGGGTCCCAAAGTCGAGCTTTTGAGCGTGTGGACCAGGCTATTTGTCCAAAACAGAATAGAATATTTTTTTATTGTTCAATACAGTACAGTCATATGAATAACAACTATACAATTGAGCATAGTCATGTTAAACATTGTCATTCCTCACAGGAATAGCCCATGATATAAATTTTGTAACCATGAATTCTCAAATTTTGTGGCTCCTTTAGCCACTTCAATATGTCATCTGTCTTGATATATCACCACAGTCACAATGGATAATCAATATGGTGAATTGTCGGTACAGTGTTCTGAAGCCCAACGAAATGTGTCGATTTTCCCTTGATTTCCGTTGATCACTATTGCTTTTTTCCATTATAGTCATCCATAAAGTCACTGATGAATGGATCAACATTTTCAAGTTGAAATGACTGGAATTGCTTAGAAATCGCCAATGTAGTTTCCATCAGGCTTTTCACACATATTTGAAATTCTGTAGAAACGGTAAATACCGTACATTTTCCATGGGAGTTGAAAGTTTGCATACAGTTTTTGAAACAACCGATAGTATGTGAAAGCTTCATTTATGTCCGAATTTTTTTGAAAGTGAACGCACACAGTAGTTGACAGACGTATGCAGCCAGATTGAAGAAAATTCCCCAGGAGCTTTAATGTCCGTCTGTCTTGATATACCTGCTCACGTCTGCATGCAGACGTTTGTTTTTTCCGTCTATCTGCATACGTATGTTTGCCGGTGTGTGCGTTCGCACTCCATTTATTGGATCAAAAATCTAAAGTAAAATTCAAAAATATTTGGTATAATTTCTCCTATTTGACATAACTACAAAAATTACGGAACTAAACCTACCACTTATAATATAGTCTGTATTTCCCTGTAGTCTTAGTGTTTGGCAAGCGATTTAGACCTGGTTTCTCTTCTTTTCCACCTACCAGTACTTTGTAACATGGCCAGTGGCTGGGTGCCCTTCAAGTGCTGTTTTTCAGCTTCTTAGCGAGTCCTTTATTAGTACACCCATAGAGAAACAATAGCGTAAGTAGATATCCCATGGTATAGGGCGTTTATGTCGCAACTTTTACTGTTAACTTAAGCCGATTATTGTCGATTTTTACTGTTTTGTTGGGGTGAGAGTGTATGAACGGCACAATATGAGAGACTACCAGCGTCACATAGCTTCACAGGAAGGAACTACGTGGACTATTGGCTTGAGTTAACATTGAAAACTGCGACATAAACGCATGGAATATCTATTTATCCTATTGTTTCTCTACGCTATACCATAGAAACTGGAGTATAGCTTGATATGAAAATAATAAAACACATAAAGTTCCTACCCTTTTTATAATATTTCATTGATGCACATAATGCAATGTTCTAAATTTCCCTGTATGTAATTGGTAAGCGATTTTGACTTGGTTTCCCTACTTTTCTGCCTCAACATTTAAAATAACCATTTAAGTAACCAAAAGGGTACTTGATGAGTTTCATTTCATTTCACAGCAAATAAAGTAGCCCTTTGAGTGTATAGTTAGAGTATAGCTTTTATATTCGACAACAATGTGGTCGATTTAAATAAATAGCAGCGCTTTGAGTTGTAAGTGGTCATTCCATATTATTAGACGTAATAAGCATAGTAAGGTAGTGTGTACTGACCTAGTCCGACATTGGAGACACGCAGCCCACTCTTGCCGAGGTTGCGGTAGCGTAGACCGGGCGTGACGGTGGACGACTGCCGAGTGACGGAGGCCGGTGTGCTCAGGCCTTGCAGCAGCAGCTGTTCCTTGCTGCAGGGCTGCTGTTGCAGCTGCATGCACAGCTGATCGTTCGTGCTCTGGAACTCCTCCATGCAGTCCAGCGAAGCGATCGGCGCTCGGAATCTGGACAACACCAACACACAAACCTCTTCAAATGAAAAAATCACCAGTGAACAGATTTCAATCAGTGATCAACAAAATGGTTAAGAAAAATCCATAAACTTTGAACAATTTATATGGATTGTGATATTGGTAATCTTACTCTTCGAATTATTGAATTCGTCGTCGTCGTCTTCCTAATGAGTAAACTTGAAAATATTTGTTTCTATTTCAGAGATCAACAACTGTTAAGAAAATTCCATAGACTTTGAACAATTTATGGACTGTGATATTGCTAATTAATTATTGAATTCGGCGTTGTCGTCTTCCCACAGAGTAAACTTGAGAATATTTGTTTCTATTTCAAAATAATTTTATATTTGAAAAAGCTCAATAATATGTTCTATGAATTTTGTGTCATCCATCCTTGAATAGGTACAGCTGAGTTAGGTCCACGTTATAATGGCAGTGTTTGATTAGCAATGGTATTGCTATCATTTATTTATACATTCATTTATTTATAAATTGTGTACAGCTACTAAACATGAGGAAAGGCACAACAGGCTCATGCCCATTTCCAATTTATACTACTGTATCCTGTCCAAATCAAAATGTTGGTTATGTCACTTCCACTTTTCAAAATACAATTTACGCTCTTCAATACTCAGGTAAACGAGCAAATTTTGAATCAAATAGATACTATTATAGTCTAAAATTAAAAAAATCTAGAACAGTAACTTAATAATTATTCAAAGTCTGAATTTGAATAAAATTTCTCTTCCTCGCTTTGCTCTTTTGCTAGATCATCTTTCATCAATGTAGATTTAATAATTAATTAACAAAATATTACATCTTAATTATGTAAATTCATTATGAAATTGATAAATATATAATTTATTGGTTAATAAAATATGATTGATTATTTTAAACGAGAATAAACAGTTGATATTACATCAATAAACCTGTATCTGCTACCGTCTATAGAAGGCATTGACAAGACAGAGGTTTGGCAACGTTTTTCTCCTATCGTCTTTCTCCACTGCCATTATAACATAGACCTCACTATATAGCCTATTCGTGTTTTCCATAATTCAATGATTTGTTGAGAAATTGTTCTCCCCACATCGGGACTTACTTATCCAATATTCTACCTTATCACAAACATCATAAAAATATGGTTCGATTTTCTCGTTCTCATCAGAGCAAATTCTACGCAATTAATGGTAAATTTTCAGAGTTGAATGAAGTTTTCCTCCTATTTCCTCAACTTTTCTCCATTATACTCCTTCAACTTTTTCTTTATTTTTCTTCAGGAAGCAGGGTGTTTATTTCTGTCTGTCCATATTTTCTTTTATCATCTGTCTGATGCCTCGCAAAGTCCTTCCATTGAAGTAGGTAATTAAGTGGAGCATTGAAAATCCCAAATAATTAAAAGTGTTTTTCAAGTTGACTGTTCGATAAAGAATCCCCCCCCCCCAGCCGTCATTTGTACTTTGAACATCATCATGAAAATCTGTTATGAAACAGTTGTATTGAACAGAATAAAAATAATCCAATGAGCAAAAAATATGAAATTGAATTCAGCTTTAAGATTATAGTAGCTAGTGAATGTAACTTAGTCAGTGCAATAAGCTCCAGATGCCTACCACAGCGATATTATTCAGGCAATAGTCCTTTCTCAACTTTTAAAGCTGCTATAAAAATAAACTTGGGAATGGCTCATAAAAATAGTCTCATTTCAGCAGTTGATTCAATGAGCTGTGATGGATCCAATAAAAATATAGGGGTGATCTTAATAGCATTCTCTATATTGTGTGTCTTTTTAACGATGTGTCTTGAGCTGCTGGTTGTAAAGTTGAAGAATCGGAACCCAGTAAAAGCTTGATCAAATTTATCTTCATCTATCTTTCATGTTGCTAAAGAGCTACTATTTTCCGCGTTTAAGTAAGCTCTCAGCTACAACAGTGTGAAATGATTATAGCGTTCTCTATAAATCTTTCAGGAATTACGCTTGCAAACGAATTGGGATTATTATTACAAACAAATGTAGATAGTTTCAAGATTTATTTATATATTTTATGATTCCAAAGTAACTTAAACTTTAATTCTAACCCAACATTATGCTTGCAAAAGTTCATAGAAAGACGAAAGTATTTAAAGTGAATGTTCAAAGCCTTTCTAGTTTGAGAGATGAACCTTATTAAAAATATCCAATTAGGTAATAGTCCTATAAATTAATGGTCAATTGAAGCGTACTAACAATTCCGTTATTATTATCCCACCCAATAATAAATAATAACGATCCGTTCAATTTTGCAATCAACGATTGAAAAGAAGTACTGTAATAAAAACATAACAACACTAATAGATTTTGTTTCACAAGTAATTCTATAGTTGTTTATTTTGTTTAGGCGAATATATCAGACGTTCATTACAACGAATTTCCTTACTTATTTTTAAATCAAGTCAAATGTCAAATATTAGACATCAAATCATGATTTTGTTCAGTTTATATTAACATGAAGATTGTATCAGTGTGAGACACTAATATCTCATTAGATTTAGAACTCTGAGACAATATTATTAGGAGTGTTTTCAAAAGAAAAATGAATAGCTTTGCGTACCTCATGATTTGCTGATTATTCAAATTGCTCCACCAACTGTATTCAATTCGTACAATGCTAGTTGCACGAAGTTTCCTACAACTTTGGAACTACAAATGAGACTAGACGTTATCCGGCATCCGGCATTAGTCAAGTTGTTGGTAGCATATTATGCAAATTGGATTGCCCTTTTACCAGTGACTGAAATAATTGGATCGATTTGTATATGGCGAAGCCCTAATGAGGAGAGTTAAGGGTATTAGAACACCGATTATTTTGTACTAGGTACTAAATTTTTTATTGAAAGTATTAGAAATCGTATTATCTGTTGAACCTGATGATTAAAAAGATTTCAATTCTCTTTATCTGTTCATAATTATATCTAAGAATAAAAAATCACATTATTTCACATCGTAAAATACTTCTAATAATGTACATCGAATGTCTCTCTTCTACATATTTTGTTAATTTGAGAATATTCAAAATTGTTCACAGTTTGAAGAAATGGGAAACGCTCTCTATGGAATATCTTGGCACGTGCCCTGTACCTAATATCTCCTTAACCGCATCCTGGTACTCCTCGGGGTAAATACATAGCTTGTAGGTCTACCTCTAGAATAGGGTATATATAATTTTCAGAGGATTGCTCAGAAGATAAAACGTAACAATTGATTAAATTGAATTATAAGATAAATAGCGTTATGCTAGCTCAGTTGAGAAATATTATTGAGTTGAGTAGATTCTAGTTCTGTTGAAACTGGTACCTACCTAAATAGATTACTTTTTTGTTTTTAAATAGAATGACTAGCAGTTAAGTTCAATAAATAAATGTATTCACTTACTGTGACAATTCCCTTTATCTGTTTATATATCTAAGAATTAAAAAATCACATTATTCACAGCGTAAAATACTTGTCATTTTGAATAAAATGTAAATACATAGCTTGTAGGTCTACATCTAGAATAGGGCATATAATTTTTAGAGGAATGTTCAGAAGATAAAACGAAACGATTGAATTAAATTAAATTGTAAGATAAATAGCCTCATGCCAGCTCAGTTGAGGAATATTATTGAGTTGAGTAGACTCTAGTTCTGCTGAAACTGCGGTACCTAATATTACTTTTTGTTGTTAAATATAACGACTAGCAGTCAAGTATCTTCAATAAATGAATTTATTCACTTACTGTGACAACGATATCTTACGTACAGGTTCATGGTTGTCACAATTATGACCTGTCGAAAGATCTCGTTGTCATAGTGAGTGAATAAATTCATTTATTGAAGATACTAATAGTAAAAGTGATACTAATTGAAAAAGTGATCTAATAGTAAGCAGTGAGTGGTGGAAAACAACATTGAATAATTCTAAATAGATTGTAGAATACGAGTGTTTCAATGCTCTCCGAATCACCCAAAATACTTGAAACAACCAACTCTAGATTTCCCCACTCAAATGAGAATTTATTATCATAGAGAAACAATAGCGTAAGTAGATATCCCATGGTATAGGGAATTTATGTCGCAACTTTTACTGTTATCTCAAGCCGATTACTATCGATTATTGTCAATTTTTACTGTTTTGGTGGGGTGATAGTGTATGAACGGCACAATTTGAGAGACTACCAGCGTCACACAGCTGCATAGAAAAGAACTATGTGAACTATCGGCTTGGGATAACAGTAAAACTTGTGACATAAACGCCCTATACCATGGGATATCTATGCTATCGTTTCTCTATGGTATTATTAAATCATTGAAAAATATATTTCCTTGACGAATAACATGTAATTTATTATATTAAACACGAATGAACAGTTAATATAATAGTAATAAATAGTCTGTAATAGTTGTTCTGTCTAACAAACATTATTTAATGGTTTGTCTAGACAAACCATTAAATAAATATTACAACAGATATACTGGTATCAGCTATTCTGTAAAGAAGGCAGATGCAAGGGCAGAAAATTGTCAACTGCACTCATTATCATCCTATTCACTACGTCTCAGTGTCTCACCCTCTAGGTTTCTGAGCCAATAGCATATTTATTATTGAAATGTTTAGACAAACCATCAGTTTATCATTATTTTCCCTCTTATTATACAATTTTTACAGTAGGCCTGCATAATGCATAATTCCATTGATTTATATTCTCACCATTTTGACTTATTAACCAATAGTACGATTATTATTTAAAATGTTTATATTGAGTAGTTCGACAAAAAATGAAGTGCTATTAATTGTTTTTGAATAACGAATGATTATTGATTGTGTTATGTTGATTTTTTTAAATACATTTTCAAGTGGATATAATATTCTAATCTCTATTAGCCAATGTCTTACATTCTAGGCTTCTGGGCTGATTAATAAGATTAAAAACCGTTTCTTATTTAAAATCTTTATAATAAATGCCTTTACTGTACTTTCACAAATTATTATTGTGTTAATAAATCTATTTTTTCAAAGATTTTGTAAGTGGGTATAATATTCTAATCTCTATCGCCCAGTACCTTATATTCCAGGCTTCTGGACCAATGACACGTTTCTTATTTAAATTTTTTACAATGAACGCCCTTACAAAATAATGGAGTATCATAGCTCTGGTATTATCTCCTCAATTACTTTATTAATCTTTACCACCCATGGTCTTCTTACCTTCTAGTAAAATAGCATGCACGGAAGTAATGTAGCGGTTATAACCTGTTGTGTAACACACACTGGAGTGTGAAAGTAAAGTCGCGCCCTCCAACATGATAGACGCGGTTACCATGGTGACAAATGCAAACAAAAGCTCATCATCGATGGAAGCCACTCCTCTCCAATATTTGAATATGGACTCCAATAACATTGTGCTTTGGACTGAAACGATGAAAAATGAAAGAGCGAATCGATTGTGTGTACATTGGAAGTGGCTGTGTTGACGCCGTTGGCAAAATAATCATCGTTTATTATTCAGTTTTGAATTGCTGGTTGTGGTATTGGGAGTCTCTAGATTGCTTGTTCAAACATGACAAAAATGTTGGCTGAGTGCGGTGCCAACTGATAGGCAAAATAATGAAATTGGTTATTGGGGAAACATTTGAATACATGTTTCATCATGTTCCCCACTACAACTACGATTCCCGTTTTAGCAATACTTGTAAAATTGTAATAGACTTGAGGAAATGTCGGATGTTTTTTCATTGAACTCTTTTGGACTTTTTAGTCATCCCCAGAAATTATTTATAAAATCGCACGAGTTTGTATGGGCTTGGTTAGCAATACTCAACTTCTTGGAAGCGTGTTGCCTCTAATTAATTAAATAAAACGAAATGAAATCAACAGTGAAATGAATAAACTTTCCGCCAAAATTAATTTATTTCCCTCTAAGGGCCGTTTGCACAGTCAAAGCTTAAACTCGATTCAATTAGCTGGTGGCTTAAACTGAAAATGAAACACATTATAACAAACTAGACTTTATACGGATATAAACCATCTTATTTATCTCTTTCCTGTATAGGGGTACTTGTAATATAAATATAAAGAAAATAAAAATCTCAGTACCCTTCTTTTTAAATATTTTATCACAACATGTTTCGGTCATTTATGCCATTTTCAAGATTGACCGAATGACCGATGTTGTGATAAAATATTTGAAAAAAGGGTACTGAGATTTTTATTTTCTTTATATTTGGATATAAACCAGTTTAAAATGAAATTTAGTTTAAACAGTCACTGTGCAAACGGCCCTTATAGTGAGTTTCTCTATAGATAACTGGAGTTTAACTATACAATTACTTTACATTTTATTAAAACTCACAAATTTACCAAGTGAAAAAGAAACATTTTAATATCATATTTCAAATAATTAGTTTCCCCGTATTCAATAAGTTTAGCTCGAAAGAAGGCATATTATAAATTTTGACTTTCTTTAATTCGGGAGAGAAATATTGTTGTTTTCTGCAGGAAGCCTGTTGTTTCTCCCTGTCTATTGTAATAACTCATGACCTGAAAGCTTTCTACACAATTCCTCAACTCTTCACATCTTCCCGTTGATTGAAAACCCTCAACATCAAAGAATAGATCATTCTAGATGGTAGATTCGCATCAGTATAAAAAACCGTCTAGTGCCATAAATTTTTGTTATTGATTGGTGCTGCGACAGTAGATAAGAGAAAAAAAAACAGTCAGGATTGATGGGCTGTGTGTCCAGTGATGGATGTGTTCTATTAGAAAGAGAGAAGGAACTATGTAATATCTCGCAAACTCTTCAGCTAAGCTGTAACATTGCTTATATGCTAGATATCTTGTATGGGCCTCACATTTTCTCTTACATCTTACGCGTAAAGTCTTATAGTGTTACATCTCTTACGCTCCGTGATTGATTGAACCTACACATGGGGTCTCCATTCTCCACTTCAATTAATCAAGTTTTTAATCAAAGGATTTCTCAGTAAATGAGTTGTTGGTCAACAAAAAATTGTCATTTGGCACTGAAATTCGCATTATGAAATCAGAAGCAAAACGTAATTATACTTTTTAATAATAGTTAAACAAGGGATTACTTTAATATATGTAATTTTGGTTTCTAGATGAGTCCAGTTTGATGATTCTCAATGGGCTGTAAGCCCTCTGGATGTATTAATCATCTGTTAAATAATTATTGTTGGAGAACCTTTCTGATACCTGTAACATTTTTTAAGGTGATGCCTACATGAGCTCCAGGCTTGTGCATGGTTTATGAGACAGATAATGATGAGAGGCGAGTCGATCCAAAGCTTAAGGTGAATTACGAACCACTTGGAAGCAGTTTTTAAACTTATAAATTATATTCAGAGGAGTCGGCTCTTTAAGTGGTTACGCTTACCACTGGAATAGTAGGCGCATGAATGTTGACTCATCTTTCCCAAACAGATAATATACATTTGGGCTTTATTGTTTCTGAAGGATAATATAATTATTCTGTTAATTTTTCATGTTATACGAACTTATTGGGACAGTAAATAAGTTTCAAAAAAAAATCAAAATTTTATAGATAGCTTGTTGACAGAGCCACTCGCTTTCCAATAAAACAACGCAAACATTATTGATTGGGAGAATCTGGGTTTGAGAATTTCAGTTTTCTGATTCTGATATCAAACTTAATTTGGCCTGTTTAGAATATAGATGAAAATCATATTATAGAAAATCATTTTTCACATCACACTATTTAGGGCTCTGTATCTTCAAATTATTATTTTTAATAAATTTACGATTAATATATCGAAGACCTACATGGGATCAGAAAATCAGGTCTAGAGGAAACTCCAAAATAAATTCAGCAGAAAACTGAATCATCTAAGAACAAGAATAATTATTACAGAAAGAAAATAATATTTTCATTTTGATACTATTCTAAAATTCTAAATTGTGTTAGTGATCTAAATAATTGAAAGTTTGAACACTTCTGTATCCATTGTACAATATTATTTATTGAATTGAAATACAAAAAAATTGTATCTACCAAATTCAGAAACAACTTAAATAATAGGCTAGTGCATCCCGGTTTAGAGAGATTAAACTTTTGCTTTATTACAAATTTGAACTAACTATTTGTTGAAATAATCTTTGATCAAGATAAAAATAAGCGATATTATTTACTCACTACTCTACTCTCTGAAAATACATTAGTTTACTACCTACAAACAAAAAATAGCAGTTAGCCTACATTTTTAGAAATAATTTTAAGTTAGCAAAATATCGTAATTTCAGGCTACCGTTAGCAAAAAACTAGACTACTGAGAATAGTTGGAAAAGAAAAAACTCCAAGCCTAGGCTGAAAAATCTAGCTACTCAACTCGGAAACTCGTGTGGACTTACATTTGTTGTTTACAAGTCGATACTCCGCTGCTGAATATCATGATTGTTTGTGTTTTGGAAAATTCAAAGTCCAAATTTGTTCTATTATTTGGTTAGCAGTAACTTTTCGTAGACACTGCCACTTACAATTTTACATCATTCCAAATCTAATTCCTTTAAACAGTTCAGCTTATTTCGGTACTGTCTCTTTTAGGCCGTTAATATTGTCTTGTTTTCAAGATAGTTTTAAATTATTGTCTAGTTTTCTAATTAGTTTCAAGTATTGTCTAGTTTTCTAGGTTGCTAATAAAAGAGAAAACTCAGCTACATAGTATAGAGTAGATGATGAGATAAAGATTATTGAATGATAGGAATAGCGCTATAAAGTAGTAAAACTATTTTACAATGTAATGAAAATTTTAGAATAATATTACAAGCCTGAAAAATGCACATTCTTGAACTCTATGAAAATGAAAGCATTTCATTTGTATCTCTACAGATTGAATTTATTGATAGAATAAGCTTTCCCATGCATTATTATATATTTTTTTATGAATTAATCTTTTAGATTTAGATTTATAATTCCATGATTTTATGTCAGAATTTATTTGGTTATAAGTGTTATACTTGATATCAGATTCTTTTTTCGAAGAAGTTCAGTCTTGCAATTCAGGAAAAAGCCTTTCAGATTCAGGCACGTATAGCTCACCGTTTTGTCCACCTCTAGTTTATGGAGCCTTTTTCCGTATTGCACAACTTGTGAATTTGAAAAATTTATGAATCAGAACAATTGAACTTTTGAGATAAAATTTAATCTTTTGAGTAGATTTTGATTTAGTTTCATTTTTAGTTCTTGGTAGCTTACTTTTCAATGTTTTTTTTTTAATTTCAAAAAATAACATAATAGTACTACTTATTGTAATTTAGATAGATTTTCATTGAAAATTTTGATAAATTTTCATAAGAAGTCTTCTTTTACATTTGGATATTCCCACTTATACAATTTATTAGGAGGTCTATGAAGTACTGTATATTCAATATTAGTACTTACATAGACTAAGCAGCTTACTCTGTTACATAAATAATTGTAATTTCAGCTTCATATGAAATAATATAGCTGAATAAAAATCGCATTTGAAAATTATTCAGGAGAATTCTGTATGCGTAGCCAGAAATAGAACAAATGTTGAATTAATTTCATGAGATTGAAGAAAACCAATTTTACAACTAGAAGAAGAACCAACTTTACTTTTGGAAAGAAATATTTTTGTCACTTTTTATTCGTAAGCAATCGTAGAACTACCTCGTATCTGTAACGAAACCCATGAAAAACTAAGCTTCCAACCCAAGATTTTTATTAAATCAATTTATCTCCAAATTACTTCTGAAAAAGTGACTGATTGAATTTATCATAGTAAGATTTATTCATAATGAAAACACAATAGTAGTGTTTCATTGTAATCAGTTCATTTCAGATGTAGTCAATCATCAAAAACTTTATTTGATATAATAACAAAAACATATTTCCGACACCTATGGTGTCAAATCCAGTGTTCCAGAAATCACAGTATGACTCAGTATGTTGAAACATGTTAGTGCCTTTGCGAAAGAAAATTTGTGATGGTTGACTAGATCTTGTGCTTTTAATACTTGAAATTACTTTCATCATTTTTGAATGAGATTCATTCAATAAGTTGTAATCTAAAGCTGCGTACCGACTTGAGCATCACGAACACGCCCATTTCACTATTCATCAGCTGATTCTTTTCTTATTATATTACTGTTTCTTTACAAATACAGATATAGCAAGCATGGCATCAGCTGACGGAAAGTGAAATGTACGTGTTCGTGGCGCATAAGTCTGTAAAAACCCACGTATAAGGTAAGGTATTGTTTCAGTTAATATACGTCATTGAAAAAATCAATACGATGTCGTTAGGAAGGGAAGTGGTCCCTGGATTCACCAATTTGAGCCGGTTTCAGCTAGTGTAGCTCCATAATGGGTATGTTTATTCAGTTATAAACTATTCAGGCCCACATTTTCACCTAGAAGCTTGAGTGCTATGCGAAACTGGAACTTTTGCTTAGAAATTCCATAGCAGGAACTCTCCATAGAAACGCACCTACCAAATAGTCTCTAGTGTATTCATCCACTGCAGTAGTGAGATGGTTTCAACCGTTTTCGTTAATGAATATACGTTACAGCTTCTCTTGGAAATCAAATTTGAGAAGATTTTCCACCTTAGCAGCAAAGTAATTTTCTAGAGCTCGAGACCGAATAATGAGTTTATTTGCAGCGATGAAAAACGACAACGATAGCTTTCCAATTAGCGCTGAGTTACATCATCATAGCCGACGAAGTAATTTGTGGGATCAGGTCGACCTCCTGAATCGTATGTTCACAAATTGCTTTTCCTCGTTCCCTCATTCTCGATGTGCTCCGTTCCATCGTTTCTTGTTCTCTCCAATTCCTCTCACTTGCACGCCTTTCTCTCATCTGGCAGCACTACTCATGAACGAAAACGAAAGTAATGAGGTCAAACAATATATGTGATATTGTAACAATGTAATAAGGGAGCAACTGATGGCACAGCGCTGACGTGGAAGAGGAAATTCCGGTAGCAAAACGAAATTGGAAGAATTGAGATAGGGGGCGTTGCGGCAAACACAGCACTAAAAGAGGAGGATGAAATGTGTAACCAAGTGTGAGAAAGAGAGAGAAGGGAAGCTGTTAGATCGATTGCACCCTCCGCTAGGAATATCACTTGTGTGTTCCTCCTGAATGAGTTCAGTCGCCTCTCTCTGATGTCACAACTACACCGTATGCTACAAAGAACTCTCAGTGGTACATTTCTCTTTCTACCTCACAAGGTTTCCCTTACTCACTCACACCCCTCCCCTTCCTCATCGCTGCTATTTATCTACTACTCAGCGTTCGTGACAGAATGTGACCTAGTTGGTCAGATTCATTAATTGCGCTGATCACGGTTCTCGTGATTTTTATCGTGCGTTTCATCTCAAAGAGAAATATAGGTTGAACATGCAGGCATGACCATGAACTATAAAATTGCATTTTGCTAGCTGTATGACATTATGTGAATATGTTTAGACACATTTGATTACTATTCTCCATTACTTCCGTTTGTTAATTTTTGTCCCAGCATTTCCGCTACCGGTAGTTCGAACGTTTCCTAGTTTCTATTACTGATTGATCGGTTTGTTGATGTTTGTCCTAACACTGTCAGTTTGGAGATTCTGTTTCTTATTTGTTTATTCATTTTAGTCTTTTCAATCAGGAAACTTTCAATTGAAATTGTGACTTTCAATCAAGAAAATTTTTGGGCCGAGGGTAATGCTCACATGAGCTCTAGGCTTGTGCGTGGCTAATGAGGTGGATGATAATGTGTAATGAAGGTTTTACAGTTTTAGATGGGTTCCGAACCACCGGGAAGCGGTTTTACAACTCATGAATCATATTCAGAGGAGTTGGCTCTAGCGGTCACCCTTCCAATGGGCGTAGCAGGCGCATGATTCTTAACTTATTCGATTTCAATATGTATTATTCTTGAAGGATATAAATACTATCTTTGTCCCACTACTGTTAATAAGGATTTTTTTAAAGTAGACCCCACATCCTACATAATATTTTCATCTCCCACATATATTTGAACTTGGTCAGGAGATTTTTAATATTTATTCCATCTTTGTTTTATTTTGTGAAATTTGGTTGAAATTAATTGTTATTTCAAATATAATTGTACTATAATTGTCTTCAAAATTGATATCGGACATGTAATTGAATAGTAGGTTGTATAAAGCCAGAGAGCGAGAGACAAATGAAAGCGCGTGGTCGTACAGAGGTTTTATGAACCACCTAATGGCGTTAAATCACCTCAACAACAATCATCTTAGTTGTAATCAGATTAATATCTACATCACACTGAAAAGGGGGCTTTATGTTTGTTGGGATATTGATGGTTGTGTTCCAAAATTTGATGGATCTTATCTTGCCCTTTTCAAATGTCACTGTCATAATATTAATAATTCTGTAGTATGTCATAGTCAAGGATGTTTTAGATCGTAGGTACATCATTAAGATGCTTTATTCGGAGGTTTTTATCTTGAAAAGCAGTAATTTCAAGAAAAACTGTTACCCAAATTTATTAATCTAAACAATTTATCCAAAATTTATTGAACTATTTATTATTATAATTATTTACAATTTGAAGGAAAAAATTCAAGTGATTGGAAAATCAACCAATGAATGAATAAAAGTAATGAGAAAACATCCGAACCTAAAACTACATTCTGGGCATGCATGTTTTCTATGAGAAAAATATAATGCGAAAGTAAGTGATCTGATTTAAAATATTATGTGAAACATGCTGTGATTGGTCATTCCATTTAGAGTAGGATAATCAATTATTTTTTTAATAATATGATACAATTAAAATAGGTGGATTCTGTATGTGACTAGGTAATGTAATAATAAAAATTTAAATAGGTGAACTCTATGTAATATAAATGAAACTAGGTGAATAAAATGTGACTAGTAAAAATATACTAAAAAGGTGAGGTTGGTTTGTGAAAAATTGTATTTTGAATTGTTTTATTATATTTGATTCTAGGAGTATTGAAAATGTGTATTGATTTGATAAATGAGGTTTGATACTGGGGGAAATAGAGTGCCATCAAATAGCAGATTTCTTGACATAGACTTTTCGTGCTTGTGTCAACACCTTGGGCAGTAACACAACGGCAAAGTATATGTCACCATATCCACTCTTTAATAGTACATATTAATATGGTCTTGAACATGGGGTGTTAGATGAAGTTGAGTATAATAAAATCAATTCGTGGGATGGATTTAAAAATAAATTTTATTTTGAGATTTGTTTCGACGTTTGTTTCTCCCTCATTTTCATGTTTAGATCACTAGTTTGAAAGGGTTGATACCTCTTTTACAATAATCAATTCTCGTGCAGATAATTTGAGTTACGGTTCTAGAGTCGTCCCTCTTATATACAGTCAGTCATAATGGTGCATTGTCTTCTACAGAATGTTGTGCATTACATAATTGGATCTATTACACACTTGCTACACTACTTACCGATATATAGTCGGTATCGGGAATATATTATCATCGTCATCGGTATTCCTGTTGTTATTTGAATCACTGATACTCGAATTTAAATTTGAGTCAGCTGAGGCACGCAATTTGTGAGACATTTTGGTTCGGGTCTCTGTTACTTTGGTCCCTTGATACCTTAACAAACTCTAACAGTTCTGCTCTGCTCTGCACTCACAGACACGCACTATTGTCTTTCATCTAATCTAACAATTTTAATTGACTTTTTCCGGAACAATTGCTGTCTCTCAGTGGTCTATAGTCTATTTTAATTATTCAATAGTCTGTATAATAATATGTGATTGAAATAAATACACCCAAACTTGAAATTAAATTTGACCTGTGTGAGAAGAGAATTATATTGTTAATATAAATTCCAGTAATTACAAGTTTTTAATTGACTGGTATTTGTTTGAAAATTTGGTAATACTAAATATTTTGGTAATATTTTTTTTCAATAAATCTGAATTTCTGCCAAGCATTTATTTGCTAAGCTATAAAATTAGCCTGTAATGAGAAGATAACAATTTGAGTATTCATGATATCCTAGTCTTAGTATGTCAGGATATCATGATATCCTAGTCTTCTCTATCATGTTTATATTTATTCTACCGTACTATATAATATTATTGATCAAATTTGTCAAATATAATGACTAAAAACATTGGTTATCAATAAGTAATATTTAACCACCTCCAAAATGTCAAAACTTTTTCAATATTCAATTTCTATTTATACTATTTACTCATCATTCCTACTCCTTTAAATAGTCCACATTTATCAACACCTATAATAATTTTCAACTGATTGTAGGATATTCCATCAGAAGATATGGCCTCAACTCTATGAGAATCGAAGCTTATTGACAGTTTTCCTAAATATTCGTCGTATTTTTTATACAGTATTCTTGTAATGCATATCTATCAATATGTACAGTAAACTCCTCTGCAACTCAACACAAATAACTTTTATTTAATAGCTTTTGCTCTTTATGAAAATACAATATAAATTATCATAGTAAAATGAAGGAAATAAATGGCTTCAAACTGCAAAGGAAACTGGTGATTGAGCTCTGAGAATGCTATTCAGTGACATTGATTTTGTTAGTTTTTTAACTTTGCCTCAATGCCTCTAAAATTGTTGTCTTCTACAATACTATTTCAACGGTTGTCTTCCTCAATGTTATTTCAACGGTTGTCTTCTACAATACTATTTCAACGGTTGTCTTCCTCAATGTTATTTCAACGGTTGTCTTCTACAATGTTATTTCAACGGTTGTCTTCTACAATGTTATTTCAACGGTTGTCTTCTACAATGTTATTTCAACGGTTGTCTTCTACAATGTTATTTCAACGGTTGTCTTCTACAATGTTATTTCAACGGTTGTCTTCTACAAAGTTATTTCAACGGCTCCCAATGGATCCAAGCGCATAAACGACTATATCAAATTGCTTGTAAGCTGAATTTATGAGACATGATTTCAAGATTCAAATTCAATCTGTGCCAGATGTGTCATCCATTTTATGATGTATTTTCGCGAATAAAGGCTGTAATAATAATTGATGAACGAAATCACCATCAACATAAAAATGAAGCGTTGCAAAAAAATCACTCTCGTTTGCTGATGAGATATTTTTGGAGGTGGAACTCAAGTTGGGAAGAAAAAGCTGAGTGAGGCTGAGATGAATATAGTGTAGAACAAAGACAATGATAATGAGGAAGCCGGGCGGATTAAAGAGGCGCACAAAACGCCGCTTTGGGACAAGAGGGAATTGAAGGAGTCTCATTAAGTTTATTCAGCGCGGAAAATGACTGCAAATGGAATCAGGCGAGAGGCAAGTGCAATTTTGGAGCAGTGAAAAATGAGAAAAGACCGAGTATTACGAAATAATGCTTTCTTTGTATTGATCGCTTCCAAACAAATTCAACATTTTCACGAGTCTAGGCTGCAATAGTATTGTTCATTATCTCTCCGATGAGATTTCTGATTAAGTTAATGAAATCTACATTATTATGTATACCCTGATGTGATGATTGTCTAGTAATCTATTTTGGTTAAACCTTCATAGTCTTGGCTTTTCTGATTCATAATATTATTTTATCCAAGCACAAAAAATATATTTAAAATATAATCCATTTTTGAACTTGAACTTGACTATTCAAAGACGTTCAAAACTATGTTGTTTATCTTCCATTTCAATGTATAATGAGTGAATAGGATTTTTATTCGATAGTCGATGTAATCTGACCCGATAAACTAAAATAAGATGCATAATATAATGAACAGCATTGAAAATAAAGCATTTAGTAAGTAACAGTAAATTCAGTAATATACTTGGTAGCTCCTTTGTTTTTTATACATCTGTATACAAATATACAGTTCATTATTGTTATATATATATATATATATTAAATATATTCAAACACCGTTAGTGGTCAGTCTAAATATATTTTAGAGCTGTGAATAACAAATAATGAGTAGGTTTTTGATTTTGTATTCAAATTTTTTAAATAAGTGCAATATTTCTAAAGTTTTTAATTTATTGTGATTCATTTAGAGTATAAAATCAACCTTCAAAATTCAAAATTTTAAATCATCATTTCTGGACCGAAAATCAAGTGACGAAGCAGTGTGTGACTATATAACCTTATCTTTTGGACAACATTAACATTTTATCAAAATTTTTGGAGAGAAATAGTACAGGCTTAGCCTAGTTTTTCCTCCAATGTCATAATTGTATTATGATTATAGTATTTTATACAATAAATAAATAGAATAGAATAAAATGATATTGAGTAGACTTTTATTATCTAACTGCTATAGTACATCCTTATTGGCCCACAGTTCATGGTTGACATTGGAATATTCATCTTGTGGAGAAATGATATAATATCCTGTGATTTTCATTATTTAATTGGTTGGTCAATTTTGTTACCAAAAACAGTTCAAAGATTAAATAACACGACAAAAGTATAACTATTCAGATAATAATATCATGCATAAACATGAAGATACCGGAAAGATTCTTAATTAGTCCTTGAAAAACCATCATCCCTGCAGTATTTAATGAAAACTGCTCATGAGCATCAATTCCTACCCCTTCATTATCTATCCTTCCACCCTTACTCATACAAACAAATCACCATCGAAGAGAAGCTTGAGCGTTTTTAACGCCTTTGATCATGTTAGTGGGGCTGACAGATTTCGCCCCTCTCCACTAGTCTGAGAGGCATCCTCAGTATAAGCACTTTCCACTCCACAAATTAGATATAATCTCTCCACCCTTGTTCAGCATGGATTTCAGCTTCTTTATTTTATCGATATCGTTCTCTGTCATCTTGGTTCAAGTAAAAATGGTAATCAACTTACTTGTGTGATACCAACCTCATTGATCATTTTAGTAGATTTCGTTACTATAAGTACATCGAGTTATTGATTCTTAATCCAAATTTATTTAATCATTACTTTTTCCATGACTCTTGGAGTGTTGTTACACTGTTTTCATGGTTTTTAATGTAACATTTTTTCAGTATTTAATGAGTGCTATTCGGTCTCAGCCTTTTGCACTCAAAGCTCAAGTTTCCTAAGATCTTACATTCAAAACAGTTTCGACTGTTCAATCCATTTCTATGATCATTCTTTCAATATGGCTTCAAGAGTTAATTCAATAGACCAAATTTAAATTGATGTTGCTCTCCATGACGAAACAGCCTCAAGGTTGGCTGATGAAGCTCCTCCTCAGGAGTGAAATGCATTCCTCAATACTCCAAGAAAAGTAAGTGTTTTTCAAATAGTTACAAGTAACACAGTGTCAGAACCACAACAGAGTTACCAAATTTAAAGTTATTATCTCAAAAGTCTTGTCATTGGGATTCATAGCAATCTGAAATAATATCTCAATAATTCTATTAGATTAGGTTTTTACATGATAACCTAATCATGCAATTTTGATGAGGGCATCCCGCTCAGCAAAAAGTCTGTGTTTCCACAACATAAATATCTTTGTTCATCTTTGTTCAAAAAAGTCTGGGTTTCCACATCATAAAGATCGGTTTTTACATGATAACTTAATCATATAATATTGATAAGGTCATCCCTCTCAGCAAAAAATCTGGGTTTCCACATCATAAAGATCAATTTAAGCAAAAAAGAGAAATATACCTATGATAGGCATATCGTTGAATACATATTGGAGCTAATTCATTAATTGATAGCGGTGATATTTTTGTACTAGAATGTTCTCTATTGGAATATAAATTATTCAAACTGGGTTAAAACTTGGATTCAAAAGAAAACTGGGATTCGATTATATTGAGGAATAAAGTTCATTGAGTGGAAAAGTTCAGCTTTTACAAATAAAAGAATGCTAAAGAAAAATCTTGAACATTACATTGAAGCATGGCACTTCTTTTTCAGTTTACGTTACTAGTATGGCCAACTATGATGAATGGTAAACCCTGATTGACTTGTAGACCTCACGTTTGAACCACTGAACATCATAATTAGTTGATGATCAGAAGGCCTACCTATTGTTCATATTGCTTTAATCATTCAATTATGCATGGATGCTTTGTGATGAGCCTACTGGACACTTGAAGATCACGAAATAAAATTTGTTCTAGATATTAGAAGAGAAATTACACACATTCTGATGTTGACAAATGAACATACATCTAGCCCATATTTTTTTAAACGGTGGACTCTGAAAAATGTCATCATTAATACTTATTCTCTCTACTCTACAGATTTATTAATCTCTTGATCCAATTAAAAAATAACTTTGTTGCTACTGGTGAGTTTCGATTTGACGTGAGATCAGATCCACCATCAATGTGCTAGATTACATTTAAATTGTCCATCACTCTTATTTTACTCCTAGAACTCCTAGATTTTGTAAAACTTATTAGTTCAGATCAGGTGAAATGCCATTTTTACTTTTCATTTTACATTTTTTCCAAACATTACTCTTCGTAATAATTTTCGTGTATTCTTCTATGTTCTTTCAAATTTCCCAACAATCCATATTTTATAGCTTGAAAGGATGACTTGAGTTAAAGGAAATTTAATTGAATCAAATTAATATCATGACCTGTTACTTGATTTCTTATCAAATCTCTATCGAAAGTTTTGCTAATTCACTATCCCCTCCAGTGGATCTTTGCATTGTTACCCCTCCTCCAGCCATTAAAGTTCTAGATTACATTTAAATTGTCCATCACTCTTATTTTACTCCTAGATCTTCTAGATCTTGGAAAACGTATTAGCTTAGATCAGGTGAAATAAATGTCATTTTTACTTTTCATTTTACACTTTTTTCAAGCATTACTCTTCGTGTATTCGTCTATGTTCTTTCAAATTTACCAACAAACCATTTTTTATAGCTTGAAAGGATGACTTGAGTTGAAGAACATTCAATTGAATTTCATCAAAATCATGACTTGACTCCTAATTCAATCTCAGTTCTATTGAAAGTTTTGCTAGTTCATCATCCCCTCCTGTGAATCTTTGACTTATGACACCTCCTCATATATAAGAATCACTCTTAACCCCCCCCCTCGCGTTATATCTGGGAATCCAATTTGTTGAACCTTTCCAGTTTAATAATTCCAGCATCACCTACTGATTAGTCCTGACACCTACTGATTGTGCCTTGTACTTGTTTTTTGAAAAGCAGCTTTCAAATGCAAAGATTTCATTTTCTGCTGTCTTCCGGATATTTTGGCAAATTCTCAAAACCCACACAGATGTGTTCAACAGATCACTGATACATTTGGAAATAGACCACATATCATTAATCTTTGAACGTGTGGGCTATTTTGGAAATCCAACTATTGACTGAATACAGATTCTAGAGCTGAACCTCTGTTAACAAGTGAAGTTTTCTTACAAACTGATCAGTGTTCAATGAACATTACATTACCCAAATTAGGCGTTCGGTTGAAATTATTACTTATACTGATGTAATCTAAATTAAGTGAATAGTTGATAATAATATTTCGACAATTTGAAACTAAATTAGTAAGTTTTTTTAAAGAATTTTTGGGCAATTGCCTGTTTTTTTCTGTTCCGATAATTTTATTGTTTGTGCTAACCTAATAAATAAATAGTTGATTGTTGATAGATGAAAGTTGTAGGTGAATGAATAATGGATATCATTTATCCCCATTATTACATTTTATCAACTTATTTCTGTTAAATATAGACTTGATAATCCAAGATCTTCAAATCAAGCAACTACTGTAGATCAACAATACAATCTAAAACCTCCCAGGATGGCGTACCACAAAAATGAATGAATTTAATAATGAATTATTAATTAGGCATGTAATGGAATACAAGGTATTCAAATCAATAGAAAACAATCATTTATCTATGAAAATTTTTCCAATTTTCTTCCCCCTTAATGATGAAGTGTTATTCGCAACATAATTTTTGCGGTCAATATTCAATGCCATTTTCCACATGACAAGTGAAACATGTTTCGACAATATCTTCCCTTTTTTGTTTTCTTTAATAAAGACTATAAACTTTACTCCAATCCCACATTTTTCTGCAAATTAAAAAGGAAAAATCTGTCAGGATTGCAGCAGAACTTGCGCTTTTTTTCTCAGTACTGGAATAGACTATCTTGATTATAGTATGCGAGAGAATAAAAATTAAGTCAGTTATTCGATGTGATAAATTGCAGGGAATCATTTTGAGAAAATGTCATTCTCTAGAATATTGAATTAATGATTAAGAAATCTCCACTCGACCTACACCTACAAATCCTCTGACTCAATCAAATGTTTCTATCTACAATAACATGTTTCTAATATCTCACAAAACTATAGGTAAGCTACACACATAGATTCAAGTAGGTAGTCTAATGATAGATAACTATGACACCTAATACTTGACAAGATAAGGTACTATAAGGGTTTGAATGACTAGAGATAGGGTACTGTTGGCGTTACGATACATACTTCAAATAAGACATCTAGATTAATAATTCTAAGTAGTTAAACTATGGCATACTAACATAGAAACGAATGCTCATGCATTGGATAGTTACGATGATAGTGTTTCCTGTGTATTTTGTATAATTTAAATGTGGTGATGGTTGTGATGGTTTATTGGGTTGTACTAGGTTTTCATGTTAGAGGGGGGCACAGTCCACGGGGGGGACTGTTGGAGGTTATTTTTTGAGGTTGATGAGGTGTTAAGCACCAACGCACGCACACACGCACGCACACGGACGAGTGAAAAGAACACGATCGACTTATCCTAAAGTGACACGAGTGAGACACTAAACACACAGCACACACGAGAGACGCAGCAGGGAGGCACTATGAGAATGAGCCCGGGACTCGACGCTCTGCCGTAGCCGGGCCGGGTCGTGACAAGTAGCGCCTCAGCCGCGCCGGCCGTCACGAGTACTGCAGCCCCAAAATCGACCAGGCACCCTACGCACCCTGAACGGGGGACTGGTGCCCCCCCGTCAGCTGGCTATCGACCTAACCTCCTTCCCATCATCCCCCCCATCATACCACTCGCGGCGACTTACCTCCAAGGTCAAAAAAGCCACTTTCTTAAACTCACTTGCCTCACAAATTGACTCGACGTGAAGAGCCGATGTTGGCCTATCTTCAAACTTCCGGTCATGGAACCGTAACTTCTTCTACAACTTTTCCTTGGATGAGATGTTATTTTCATACCTATTTGCTACATTTCTCAAATTAATATTGAATCTTATTCAGATATCCTGGAAATTTCTCTCAACAATTTTCCCTTATTGGCTCTATAAGAGTGATCATAAGAAAAATCATATTGTGTTGATAAGTTGAAAGGATTATTAAAACACCAAAACTATGACAGTTCAATAAAATTCTATATAATGCTGTTATGTTATGTTATAGCGAGTTCACTATTATTTATCAAAACTTGATAGAAGAAATTTTGAAAAAATAGAAACTTTCGAATGTAACAGTTGACAGCAGTGTAGATTAGGTATTTGTAAATTTGCAATTGATGTGAACGCATTACCATCTAGTAATCATGGCTAATTGGTATGGTGTGGAACTTGCAATATCGGTGAGAGTATTTTATAAAAATTGTGATATACTGATAACTGCCGCACAGGGAATATCTTGACAGCATTACCACATTTCATGTCATAAACGTGTATGTCCATGTGGAGATATCTTGAAGGAGAGGTCCAACTTGAACATGAAACAACAATTAATTAACTGGCGGGAAAGATTTGAAACGAAATCGCTATACTATCATTCTACATTTCCCATAACGGTCAGTGAACAGAAAGCTGGATGGGAACACATCTTTCAATTACATCAATTCACATCTTGAAATTAATGAAAAGTAATGTTATTGTATGTAGTAGGAATGTTGTCTGTGAAATGAGTAATCCGGAAAGCCAAGCACGATTCACGATTCGTCTCTTCATTTTCCTCGCTAGTGTTTTGACATGGCATAGTTCACATAACTTTGCTCCATATCTCCGACATTCCAGTCTCAGATTCGTCATTTAACTGGCTTCATTCGTTTGGAGCCTTTTGGAAATTATAGCTCTCTCGAATACGTTTTCCAGAAAATATACTGACAATCCTGTTCACCCAACCAATCACTTCCCAACCAATCTCTACCCAGCAACCAATCACTACCCAGCAACCAATCACTACCCAACCAATCACTACCCAACCAATCACTACCTAACCAATCACTACCCAACCAATCACTACCCAACCAATCACTACCCAACCAATCACTGTACCCAACCAATAATAGACCTTGCGCAAATGTACTTCCGTGGTAATTTTCGTCCAACAGCCATGAAAGATGTCTCAATTTCTTCGTTAGTACTAGTATAATGAAAAACTCAAAAATTGAGTCGAAATCAAAGGCAAACACTTTGAAATCAAAATAACCACCAAAACAGGTTTTTGTTATATCGCTTGTATTTCGTCAATATGTAACTGTTCAAGATATTCCACCGTTTTTGCTCGAACATATTTTTGAAAACCCGTCCTCTACAATTTTTGTCATATGAGGTCCTCTAGATCCCATATTATACCTTTCAAAAACGCTAAAAATTTTTCTCATTTTCTTTTAAATGTTTTTATTTATTCAATAATCATAAATTGATTAGAAATGGAAAACAGGTTTATAGCCCTTACTATTTATTCCATTCCAGAATTTCGATTGGAAATTAGTCCAAAATAGGTTATGATTTTCCATCACTCTTGAGCAAGAAATAAACGAAAATTTTGAAACTATGAAATTTAGATAGTTTTCTTAGCTTTAAAATGATATTCCTCCTCGCGCTGTACGTCAATAAATGTGTTCTCCAGCGCTCTCCAGAAGGAACCTTGCATGATTTCTGGTGAGTTTTTCCACGCATGAGGTAACAAGCTACAAAATTATAAGATCGATTTTTCCATGACTACTTCATGAAGAAGACTTGCTAATTGTTTCAATCTCTTCATTACAACAAGCCGGATAGGAATATTGATCATTGAATCAACAAAAATATTCGTCATCATTCAGGATGGGGGCCCTAATTGGCTGAATTTTTAAATAATGGTTTTATTTAGTCATGGTGGAAGATAAAAAGTAAATTCGTATGGCTTTTGTTGGTGGGGAGTCCCTTGCGGGAAGGTCCCACCTCTTCTGAATATATAATATACACTGTCAATGGGCCTTACGACTGTCATACTTCAGCTGGGACGGACAGTAGAAGATATAATATACTCTGCCATCAGATTGTTATCATCATCCATACTAAGATATTTAAGAGATTCATCTTATATTAAGTACTCTTTATATGATTAATATAATTTATATCTTCAAAAGCTTGAAAAATAAATCTTTCGGGGATGAAATTCCACTTTTCACCCTGTAAATATGCATTTGTGGTAGACATATATTACTTATTTTGAGTGTTTTAGAATATTTCCAAAGCTTCAAAATGGCATATAATTGAATGCTGTAAGTATTTTTTCCATGGCTGGAGCGTCATCAGAAAAAATGAGAGAAAATTACAATTTACAGCGGAAAGCACGCTCTTTCTATGTTAAACCTATCAATTAAAATACCGTGTATCCTATAGCTGCGTTTACACCGGAGTTGATAACATGAGTCATTAATAAAAAGTGTTTCGGATGGACACGTTAAGCCGTCGGTCCCGGCTGCCTAAAAAGCAGTCGTTAGGTCATGTCAGAGGCCCTGAAATTGATCAGTTGCGACCTGAAAACTCTGACACCAGACCTGAGCCAGCCAGGTCACTCGATATTATTATTATTATATTAATAAAAAGTTATTAACTTGACTGAATAATCAACAATTTCTCTTGACAAAAGTTAATAACTCATGTTTCTAACAGAAAATTCCTTGTTATTAACAAGATCTTGTTATCAATATAATTGACTTCCATATGATTTCATTTAACGAGACTATTCATATGATATAACATCCGGAATAAAATGTCTAATGTAATTAAATATTATAATGCGTTTACACCAGAGTTTAAAAAAAAAGTTTTCCTACAGTTACCTTGAAAAGTGACATTTCCTGCACTGATTACAGAACGCAAAGATTCACTTTTCCGCTCTAGTGCGGGAATAGTTATTTGTGCAACTAGTGCGCAAAGTAACAGTTTGCTGCATCGAAAGAAACGTTTACGCCCGAGCCGTAGGCGAGGGCGGAATGGTTTGTTGAGTGCAGCAGAGGACCTTTGCGCACGTATTTCACATTAAATTTTTCCTACAGTTACCATTGAATATGAAAAGTGGGTAATTATGGGTAAAATTGCCTGAAATCCATCAAATGTTTTTCTTATTGATGTAATTTTATTATTGATAAAAACCTCAATCCTAAAATCCTAAAGTCCTTGTTGTCCTTGGTTATAATAATATAATTAATAATGTGCTCGTTGTGCTTCGTTGCACCTCTGCTCACTATAGCAGCCCAGTCACTGTTACCAACTTCATTTTTATTCTCCTGCACTGGTGCTCCATATAACCTACTAAATATTTTGCGTTGTCATGCTGCAAATCTGGAGTACGCAAAGTAATACTTTGCACACTAGAGCGGAAAAGTGATTCTTTGTGTTCTGTAATCAGTGCAGCAATGGCCACTTTTCAACGTAACTGTAGGAAAAAATTTTTCTGCACTCCAGATTTGAAACATGGCAACACAAAATAGTTGGTGGGTTATATGGAGGATTAGTGCACAAAAACAAAAATTGAGTTGGTAACAATGACTGTGGTTAGATTTAGATAAGAATCATTACAATGGCTACCCTACATTTATGATAAAATCCTAATCTAGAAATCCAAAACAAGAATAATGTTCATCCAAATCATAATTAAATAATCATTATTTACGAATTCTCATCATTTAATAATAAATAATAGTTCTTTTCTATTGATAATTATTATTTCGAATGCAAGAAATGAGAAAAGTAGCAAATATACATTATACCAAACAAACAATTGGATGAAACAAACTTAGGTACGATTCTTCCCGCTAGGTCGCGCGCTTGTCGGTTCAGCCATCTTGTTGTGTTCAGCCATTTTGCAGCTCGGTTCAGCCAACAAGCTGTTGGCGTGTATTTTGAATGTGAATTTTTTGTTTTATCTGTATTTTTTCTGATTCTTGAATGAATAAAAATGAGAACTTTGGCTGGGAATTTTCAACTTCAATTGGATTATTAATTTTTAAATGAATTGAGGTTGTTATTAATAACAGCATCACACACACAAACATTTGATGGATTTCAGCCATCATTTTACCCATAATCATTTAATAAACCACTTCTCATATTCAATGGTAACTGTAGGAAAAGTTTAATGTGAAATACGTGAGCAAAGTTCGTCTGCTGCACTCAAGAAGCCATTCCGCCCTCGCCTACGGCTCGGGCGTAAACGTTTCTTTCGGTGCAGCAAACTGTCACTTTGCGCACTAGTTGCACAAATAACTATTTCAACATATAAGTTAATAACATTTTCTTTTCGCTGATAGTTTTGTTATCAACAAAAGTTAATAACTTTGTCACGTGTTTTGTCTGCAACTGTAGTTGTAGGGTAGGAATGCTGGGCGAGGGGGTTGCGGGGAAGATAGTAACCTGTTATGAACAAAAGTTACCGACTCTCGATTGATAACATAAATCTTGATAATAACAAGGATTTTTCTGTTGCAAACACGAGTTATCAACTTTTTTCAAGAGAATTTTTTGTCGATTCAGTCAAGTTGACAACTTTTTATTAATGACTCATCTTATAAACTCCGGTGTAAACGCAGCTCAACATGATGTTATTAACTTTTGTAATTAACATCAGTTGATAACAAAAATGTTAAAAACTTGTGTTATTAACTCCGGTGTAAACGCAGCTTATGACTCCTTGAATATATAGACTTGGAAATGGTAACAATCTCTGCTTAATCATGTGTAGAAAGAAAATATCTCATCCATGATGGAAATCTCAAAGATATTTGTCATCATGAAAAAAATATGTTACCACGTTTTTATCAATTGAAGTTAAGATTTTATTCTGTAAATGAAAACAAAAAAACCTTTGGAAATTTTCAGAAATGCAAGGTAGTTCTTGACTGAATATCAACAACAACTCATAATTATGTTTCATGTTGTAATTTGTGGGTTTTTGTCTCACATTACAACGTCTTTGACAGTTCTAGAACATAAACATAGAAGGTCCAGTGACGGAGCAGGTAGACCCACTTTTACATAGAGCCCAGTTCAGAAGTGACTTCCTACTTTACCTCTTATTTCATCATTCAAATGCTATCAGTAGGCATTTTTCAGCATGTAGACTGTGAAACTAATAATTTCTATAAATATCATATTCATTGTCAAGTTTAAGGTAATTATGACTTCTATATTCCTCAACCTTTCCTGTAAATCTGTCTCTTTTTCTAAATCTGTAGCTTTTAACTGAACATATGATTAGGAGGACCACATGAAAAAGTAAAGTCTGGACCATCCTTAATTTTCCTGAGGAGATGAGATGGTAATATTCCAAAGCTGTGTGCAGCTCTAAAGCTGGAGAATCCGCTGATGACAAGCGTACGACCTGCGTTTGTGGGGCCTAACTCTGTACACAGCTGATTATAGATAAACTAGTGACCCCCTGGGTTGGAGAACTCACTCATTAACTTTTGTATTGTAATCTTTAGAACCAGCAACTTTTTATTGTACAGAGTTGATGGAAATATTATGGAAACAGCTAAATATCATTTTCTTTTACAAGAATAATTTGACAGTAGGTTCCATTGGGGATCCTATTTGAAATGAACAATTACTCTGTCGCTTCAGCAATTCTCCCCTCTTATAAATCCAAATTCATTTTTTTAAATGAGAAGGTGGTCATATGATCATGATTTCGATACAGAGTTCCAAGAGAAAATGAATGGCGAAAACTGCACATTGATATTCAACCAGTATTAGGTTGTTGATGTAAAAGTTGTAAATTATATTGTATATTAACCAGCTGAGATCATATGTCAGCGCATGAAGGACTGTCTGTGTGATAGCTTCCAAATAGCCTCAGCTGATGTTAAGAATGAATGAATGGAAAAATTGTTGTAATTGCATGCAATGAACTATTAGCTGAAATTTGTATTCTTGTTTTATTATTTTATTAATTTTAAATGGTACTTTTATAAACACAAGAAAGTAGCCCTGAATTTATACATTTTTAATGAACTATTCAGCTGACTAACTAATAAATCAAAACAATATTTTCCCATGCACTTCCAATAATGTTATTTTTATATCCTAAAAAAGGACGGAGGAGTGAGTCAATTTTGTTGTCCAACGAACTTGACCTGTAAAAAGGTTCCAAGGATACGTGTTCAAAATTTGAAGCGGATCGATCATTCCTCTCTAAAGTTATTGTAGAACATACAAACAGACGTTTTGTAACTTACAAACTTTTCTCTCTAAACATTTTTATTTGAGCATTCATTGCCTGGATTACTGTTACTACGAAAAACATTATTGAAGTCCAAGTGAATTTTCAAAAGCAGGCCTTACATTTTGGGTGTTAGTCTAAAGTCCTAACTCCGCCTAATAAAGAATTTTTTCATTTTCATTTCAGACGGACAACGATTTTGGCCTTCAGTAATTAAAAAGTAAGAACTTGCTAACGATCGTTCAACAAAATTCGATATAGATATACTACTGTATTTAATATTCTGAAGACTGTTCGCAATTGCATATACTGACTTCATAGAAGATATTTAAAATGATATTTTTTTGATTCTACTAAACAAAAGTATTTATCTGAGCGTGAATCGAACCCAGTGATTAATTACCAGCATCAATTGAATACTAACTTGCATTCTCATGAGTCTATGTATCTCACAGTCATTATCCTCCAATAATTAGGCTACACAGGTTCAATACATTGCACGCTCTACTGCTTCGCGAACCCTAACATCACATGGAGCTAATTCCCGCCCTAGATGAACTCTCCCATCATGTGGAGCTAATTCCCGCCATACATGAACTCTCCAATAGTGATTGGAACTGATTGCCCCAATAGTGATTCTAGTTAAAAGCCTACCTCTATCAATCAAGAAGCGGCCGCCGCGATTGCTGTGCAGCTTGATGTTGTCATCAGTCAGGTTGTCGATGTTTTCACTCGCTTTCAACTCGCTGGTCACCTTTCATCAGGCGACTACAATCACCCACCAACTGAGAGCACTAACTTGTGAACGCGTGCTCAATGCTTGTTCACTACTCACTATCAATGCCAAATTCCTCTCTCTCACTCACTCTCTCTCTCTCTTTCATCTCCATTCTTTCTATTCCATCCCCTCGCCTTCCTTCTCGTTTGTGCTTTGGTCTAAAACAGGAACAACGCTTCTACAATCTCTTTGACAGTCTGTGGCGCGGTAAAACACACACACGCATCAAGGTTTCCCCCCCACCACTCTGCCTTCACCAGCTTTGCCCAAAACAACAGTCTCTCCTTTGATACCGATGCCGAATTCAGACTTGTATTTTTGTTTATCAAAAATAGTCTGTTCTTTGTGCCGCTTCTCTTCGAAATTTCGTTGCTTTGAAAGTTGCTACCGTACTCTGTTCAAGTTGTAGTAGTTCTTTGCCAATTCGTTTGTTGAGTACATTGTCTTCAACAACAGAAGATTTCTATCAACTAAGGCCCGGTTACACAAAAGCCGGTTAAATTTTAACCGTGATTGATTTCACCAGAACCAATCAGAGAAGAGTTTTTTGAAAAGACGGCTTTTCTGATTGGTTCTCCTGGAATTAATCACGGTTAAAATTCAACCGGCTTTTGTGCAACCGGCACTAACAATAATAGAACTTATGGAGGTCTGTATTCTGATAAGCGCGTTCTCTATCTTGATATTTTTTAAAACTAACTACAAAAAGTGAATGAAACATAACCTACTTTTTAAGACTAGTGTATGAATCGAAATACGGGGAAGGAATGTAGGCTGTGCCTGTTGATCCTTCCACAATAATTTTAATGAATTGTGTTCTGTATATTGAATAAATCAATATAAATAAAAGCCTCAAATTTTGACATTCAATAACTTTTTTATGTGTACACCGAATTTGATATTTTTTTTTAGTTTTGTTCGTTATGTTCAGGGCCAGGTTTATGACCTATCAAATTTATAATCCGACTTCAGGACTATTTCCGGTCCTTCAGAGTTTACATGCAATCCTTATGGGAGAAGATTTGTGAGCTGGCCACACACAGAAATAAAAATCAGCTGTTATAATCATTGCGTCACACAACAGCCGTCGGTAGATAGTAGACAAGAGTGTGTGCTGCTCCATAACCGCCCATGTATTTAATTCTAAACGCCCTGACTGAAAAAAATGACTGTTCTGTGCTGTCTTCGGTGTTCAGAATTAATTGATTCTTAGAAAATTATTTATTTTGTAGTTTGAAAATGATCTATTTAAATAAAATGCCGCATCGCGCCTCCACAGGTTGTGGATGCATCCAGCTAAAGTTTGTCATGAGATGCATTAAACTAATTGGCGGTACGAAGTTTGCCGGGCCAGCTAGTAAAGAAATAAAAAGGGTATTCACAAATATGAGTTGCCTCTTTGAATGATTTTTCTTATTCATGGAAATTTATGTTAATATGAAAATATATTTGTTGGGTTTGGGTTTACAGGAAGGAATAATATTTTATTATTTATTGTTATGGATAATTTATGAAGTAATTGCGTAGTTATAAGGCTACTACTTAGTAGTATAAAGCTGTAGTAGGCTGCTCGCCCTATGTTTATCTCCATTTTCTTCTTGTTCATTAAAATTAAGTCCTAACTCCGCCTAATGAAGAGTATTTTCATTTCATTTCATATTTATCTTCATCAAGTATGTTTCTTAATGAAGTTGCTTATAGACTTATGCGCCACGAACACATGCCTCGCGCTCCTCATCAGCCGATTTCATATTTATTTGTACAGCGTAAGAAACATAAATAATTAGCACAGAATCAGCGTTCGTTGCGCACAAGTCTGTACGCACCTTCATGAAGAAACTTGTAGTTGGTGAAGATAAAATTAATATGAACAAGAAGGGGATAAAGACAAGTATAGGGAAAGCATCCTATAGCTGGGCACAGACTTGAACGCCACGAACACGCGCATCTCACTTCTTATCAGCTGATGTATTTGTACAGGAACAGTAAGCTACAGATATACGAGGGTGAATCAAATGAAAACCTTAAAAGTGTTATATATTATTTATTTTGACAAATAAGTGAAACTTACATTTATCATTTTTGACATAGTCTCCTTGAGGTGTTATGCAATTATTCGACCGCTTTGGATGCGCATGGATACCTCGTTTGAAGAACTCTTTTGGTTGTGCCTGTTGCCACTCGAGCATCGTTGTTTCCACTTCTTCATCACTTTGTAAATGCTTGCCTTCTATTGCATGTTTAAGCTTTCCGAACACATGAAAGCCACTAGGGGCGAGGTCTGGAGAATAAATGCATGAAAGAATGAGGCTTTCAAATTTGATATTCTAGATATACCAGGTGATTTTTTAGTCCTGTTACAGTACCCTATTTTTAATACATGGTAATTTTTCCCTAATAAAGGGAAATTTTTTTTTGTTGCACGAAGTTGGTAGCCCTACTCACTCAATATACACAAGGCAGTGCGAGTTTATTATCCTTAAGCTGTGTAACATTTTGTGATGATTCCGGTCGTGTTATGAACAGAATGTCTTTTACCATAGAACAACGGGTTTTCATTGTGGAACAATATTTTGCTACGAAATCGTACGCGAGTGTAAAAGAAGCATTTCAAAATAAATTTGTTGGTGTATATAAATTTGTTAGTTCCTGTACACTTCACCATTTACAGTATGTTCAAAGAATATGGGTCCGACTATACGCTGACGAGATATCGCACACCACACACCAATTTTTGCAGGATTTAAAGATTTTACCTGAACAGCGTTAGGATTTCCACCAACATATTTGTTGTATCTCGTCAGCGTATAGTCGGACCCATATTCTTTGAACATACTGTAAATGGTGAAGTGTACAGGAATATTGTGCGTCAATTTGTGGCTCTACTGGAACCTCAAGAAAGATATTGCTGGTTTCAACAAGACGGCGCTACCTGTCACACATCTCATGAAACCATGGATTTTCTGCAAGAGTTCTTTGGTGATCGAATAATAAGCAAGGGTTTATGGCCTCCAAGGTCTCCAGACCTCACATCCCCTGATTACTTTTTGTGGGGCTACATTAAGTCTGAGGCCTTCAAAAACAATCCTCACAATATTGATGAACTGAAAGCCAATATTACAGACTTAATCACGAATATTTCCAATATAACTCTGAAAAAGGTTTCTGCTAATATGGTGAAAAGAGTCCGATCGTGTATAACCTCAATGGGTGGACATTTTGAGCATATGGTATAATAATTTTAAGTAACTAAGAAATGTGAGTAATAAAATATCAATTTTCTTTTGTAAATAACAAATATTATTTTTTTATTAATACCCAAATTTCCGTTTATAAATTACATCAAAAATTGGGTAACAGGACTAAAAATTCACCCTGTAGTTTGAACCGAGAGACGGGCTGTATGTGGTCGGGCGTTGTCACACTGTAACAACACACCTGAAGTGAGAAGTCCTCGCCGTTTACTCCTGATTGTTGGCCGAAGTTCATTCTCAAGAGATTTGAATAAGAATTAATGTTAACTGTCATTCCCCTCTCAATCTAAGGCTCCAAAATTACTCCGTTCACATCGCAGAAGAGAGTCAGCAAGAGTTTTCCTGCTGATCGCTGATTTCGATTTTGGTATTTTTTTGATTTTGGCGATGAGCTATGGCGCCATTCTTTTTTTTATTCTGGTTGATGGTAATGTTTGTTTCTGGACAAATTAAATTCATTGCCATTAGAGTTGACAATGTTACAGAGTAAAAATGAAATTCAAACAAAACTCAAAGTGCACTTTATAAGGATAAATCAGTTTGATTAGTTTCAGGAAACGAGTTGTGTTTTGTTTGTTGTGTTTATTCGAGTTTATGATTTTTTTTATTGACTATCTATTATATTTTTTGAGTTTAGAATAATTTTAGTTTTTCAATGAAGATATATTATGATTTAATAAATATTTATGTTCAGAGTGAGTAACATTAGGTAATATCCCAGAGTGATTATCTTGTTAATTGTCGCTTACCAAGTAAAGTCTTTTTCTATAAGTCTTATTTCGTTTAGTTAAGTCAGTTTAAGTTAAGTTAATTTATGGTGCAATAGACAAAAGAGAACAATCAGTTACAAAAATGAAGAAATATAATCAGGTTAATTAAGAAATATAATTATTGTTATTGATTGTTTTTATTGTATGTAAAGGATTATTTTTATATATTCCTCAAATAGCTTACAGCTAGAGGGATATTATCGCACTATTGTAATACTCAAATGAATACATAAATAAATTGTAAAAAAAACATGAATCACCATACTGTACTGTCATCCTGCGATGAATTTCTATTGGTTTGACACCTTCACTGCTCAAAAAACGAATGACTGATCGCTGATCTAACGCGGTGCATATTGATAATGGGGCGGCCATATTGTAACTGAAGTCACAGTTAATCGTGTGTAGCGGGGTCACTAACGCACATGGTATTCATTGGGCCATATGAATAAAGTTGAGCATTTGCTTATACTTCTAAAATATGGAGCATTTGCTTCATTCTCTATGAATAAACATGAGCAAAACCTTTTGCTCATGCTCATCAAAAAAATAGTTTGAGCATTTGCTGAAAAGTAAAAGCTTTTGCTCAAAATTGTATGAATAAACTAGAGCATTTGCTCAACTTTTGAAGCAAATGCTTCAAAAAAGGTAAGTCTACTCTAGAGCAGCTTATCACCTTTTGCTCATAGTAAAATGGCTCAACGAATTCGTATGAGGAAGAGGAAGCTATACCAGATACGATCACAACCAATAGTTGAGAACTATAAAACTCTTTTTAGATTCAACCATGATACATATCACCATTATCCCTACAAAAGAATAAATACAAAATATAGCTACATGTTATAAAGATAGCCATCACAAAATAGGAAATATGTATTTGAGAAGATGAAAGTGTAGACGATTATAAGAAGGCTATTGATATTATAAGAATATGCTGAAGATTATTATAGAGATGGCATTTTTTCACGCTATTATTTCAAAATTTTAAACTCAACTAACCTAAAACTCTATTCATAAATAGAAAACAGAGCAGACGACGCAAACACAAGCGGTGCACCCTATTTGCATATTTAGCGCTTCCGTGAGCTATAAAAACAAACTAAGGCTACAAAAGCGAATCAGCTGATGAAAAATCTCTAAAATACGTGAGCATTTGCTCTAGAGTTCAGGAGCATAAAGTAAGAGTAAGAGGTAAAGCTTATTCATATAAAAATGAGCAAATGCTTTTGCTTCTACCTTTTGCTCATGAGCAAAACCTTATGCTCCATGCTCTTGCTCATGAGCATTTGCTCTGGTTTTATTCATATGGGCCATTGTGTAAGCTCCAACGAGCATCCCTGCCAACTACCGCATCAATCCTACAACTTCTCGGAACTTACACTTTTAAGGTTTTCATTCGATTCACCCTCGTAATAAGCGTAGCATCAGTTGATGAATAGTGTAATGCGCGTGTTCTTGGCGCTCAAATCTGTACCCAGCTTGATGGGAACGCGTACACAAAGACGTACAGTGAATGCAGAGGCGTTCTCGCGAATCTGTACATACAAGGCATTATGCTAAATCGGGCAGCAGTGTATCAGATGTAGCTTGGAATTTATTGAGAATGGATTCATTATCAAATGATTCATGGAATTATTAATCGATGACATTTTTTCCAGCAACTGACCGAGAATGAGCCTGACTTGGAAAACAACAACCCCCTGATGGCTGATGTCCAACAACCACCAGTGAGCAACATACCACTAGTAGTTCTGTGAACAGTAGACCTCACACAGTATTCTCATCCACAAGTACCTGATTGGAACTATAGACCTTATGGAAATACAGCAATAGACTGGCTTCTCCACACATCTGTGTAATCACTGTGTAATTTTATAGTCTGACTTTACTTTCCTTGCCCTATTACCATAGGTAAGGAAAGTATTGCTTTCCAAAAAAAATTAAGGTACCCCAATTTCCAAATTTCTATATGTTTCAAGGTCCCCTGAGTCCAAAAAAGTGGTTTTTGGGTATTGGTCTGTGTGTGTGTGTGTGTGTGTGTGTGTGTGTGTTGTGTGTGTGTGTGGTGTGTGTGTGTGTGTGTGTGTGTGTGTGTGTGTGTGTGTGTATGAGTGTATGTGTGTCTGTGTACACGATATCTCATCTCCCAATTAACGGAATGATGATGAGTGATTAGCGAACCTAAAATTTTAGTTGGCTCCGAACCACCAATTTCATGATGATGATAATATTAGCTGAGTTGTAAACTCATCCTCTATTTAATCAGAGTTTTTCAATTTTGTGAATAATGTAAGTGAACAAATTTTGCAAAAGAAATTCACAATACGAGAGTGCCGCAGAAAAACTACGATTTGTTATTGAGAACGATCAAAATGCAACAGAATCCCATATCAGAGTGAGGATGTGCAACAATATGAATGAATTACCAAGAAGATGTAGCCATAGAGGAACAATAGCGTAAGTAGATATCCCATGGTATAGGGCGTTTATGTCGCAACTTTTACTGTTATCTCAAGCCGATTACTGTCGATTTTTACTGTTTTGTTGGGGTAAGAGTGTATGAACGGCACAATGTGAGAGACTACCAGCATCATAAAGCTTCACAGGAAAGAACTAAGTGGACTATAAGCTTGAGATAACAGTAAAAGTTGCGACATAAACGCCCTATACCATGGGATATCTACTTATGCTATTGTTTCTCTTTGATGTAGCTTTAAACCGTATTTTATACAAACAATGATGATTTCTGATAGCTCTCGTATGGAAAAATGACGGAGTAGGCTACTCGTAAGAAAACTTCTTGAAATGCCGAGGAAAGTCTGTGTTTTCGAGCTTGTCAGAGAGAAGGCGCATTTCCGCAGGCAGCTAAGTTTGCTGTTATGTCATGGGAGTGGAGCAGATAAGCAAATAAGGCTATCAAGTCTGAAATAGAAGTTGAAAGGAAATCGAGCGAGGCTTTGCAGAAGTGTGGGTGATAGGATAGAGAGAAGAGAGAGAGGGAGTGAGAGAGAGTGAGTGAGCAAGCAAGCAAGCAAGCAAGAAGAAGAAGAAGAAGAAGAAGAAGAAGAAGAAGAAGAGGAATAGGAAGGAGATGAAGAAGAAGAAAAAGAAGAGGAATAGGAAGGAGAAGAAGATGACATGAAGAAGAATGAGAGAAGAAGAAGAAGAAGAAGAAGAAGAAGAAGAAGAAGAAGAAGAAGAAGAAGAAATATAAATCATAACAAGGAGATGAAAAGAGAAAAGATGAAGAAAAATAGGAAGGAGAAGAAGAAGAAGAAGAAATATAAATCATAACAAGGAGATGAAAAGAGAAAAGATGAAGAAAAATAGGAAGGAGAAGAAGAAGAAGAAGATAAGAAGAAGAAGGAGAAGAAGAGGAGGAGAGGAGATGAAGAAGAGAGAAGACGAATGAGAGGAGAAGAAGAAGAAGAAAAAATATATAAATCATAACAAGGAGATGAAAAGAGAAAAGAAGAATAGGAAGAAGAAGAAGAAGAAATAAATCATAACAAGGAGATGAAAAGAGAAAAGAAGAAGAAGAAGAATAGGAAGGAGAAGAAGAAGAAGAGAAGAGAAGGAGAGGAGATGAAGAAGAGAAGAGGAGAGGAGATGAAGAAGAGAAGAGAAGGAGAGGAGATGAAGAAAAAGAAGAAAAGGAATAGGATGGAGAAGAAGAAGAAAAGGAATAGGAAGGAGAAGAAGAAGATGAAGAAGCATACAAAGAAGAGGAAAGAAGAAGAAGAAGAGATGAAGAAGAAGAAAAAAAAGAAGAAGAAGAAGATAAAGGAGAAGAAGAATAAGATGAAGAAGCAGACGAAGAAAGAGAAGAAGAATAAGATGAAGAAGCAGACGAAGAAAGAAGAAGACATGAAAAAGATGAATGAGACGAAGAAGGTAAAGGACAAAGAAAAGGAAAAGAAGAAGATAGCAAAAAAGGAAATATAATAATGACGGTTAAGAGTGAGAGGGAGAAAAAAAGGAAGGAAGAGGAAGGAAAAGGACAAGTAACTAGCTGATGACGAATGGATGGATGAAAAGTGAAAAGGTCAAGGAGGGAAATAGATAGTAGGGGGAGAGAATAAGCATCAAAGGATCAGTGAGGGGAAAATGAAAAGCTCAATATTATTGTATTGAAGGAAAGGGGGATGGTCAAGGAAGAACAAAGGTGACAAGAATAGCAAAACAAGGAGAAGCAAAGGAGAAAGAAGCTGATAGACTATGAAGAACACGAGTAGGAAAACCCAGAAGCAAATGGTTGAAGTTAGAATTGTTCAATTATCAATCCAATTCAATTCATTAAACAAAAACACATTATTAAAACATTCACATTACAATTGAATTAATATTTTTAGGAAATGAATATTTCTCCACATAGACTATTGGTCTGTGAAAAGAAATAATGGATGAAGTTCAGGAGTAGAGAAGAATTAGTACAACATCGCAGAAAGAGATATAGAGGCAGGAAAAGTGTGATGAAGGAAACGAAAAGTATTGTGAGGATAAATGAGGAAAATTTCGAAAATGAAATATAAGAATATAAGGAAGAAAATTGAAAAAGAAGTGGGGGAAAGTGGAAGTGTAAGAAGGAGAAGAAGAAGAAAAATATGAAAATAAAGGAGATTAGGAAAAGAAGAATAATATAAGCAGATCGAAAAGTGAAGAACAGAAGAGAACAACACAAGAAAACTGGAAAAACACTATGTTAATGGAAGGAAAGTATGCAGGAGAAAATACAAATAAAGGAGAAGATGAAGAAGCTTGAGAAGTAAAGAAGATTACAAAAACAAGAGGATTAAGAAGGGGCTGGAGGAAGATAATTAGAAATAAGAGTGATAGAGAAATAGAATAGAAAAGGATTCCGCTCCATCCCACAGGATAGAGATCAATACACCGGTGACGGGTGATTGGGGCGGTGGGTGAGGAGAAAGAGGTGATGAAGACGGACGATGATGAGGGTGAGGTGGTGAAGCAGGATGAGTATGAGAAGGTGGAGGAGGAGGAGATAGAGGAGTAGAAGGAGAAGCTGGAAGAGAAAGAGGAATATGAAGAAGTGGAGGAGGAGGTTTTGGAAGGAGGAGGAGGTTGAGGAGTAGGTGGGTGAGTGAGAGAGGTGGAGGAGTAGGAGGAGATAGAGGAGTTGAAGGAGAAGCTGGAAGAGAAAGAGGAATAGGAAGAAGAAGAGGAGGATGAGTAGGATGAGGAGGTGGTGAGTTGTGAGGAGGAGGAGGAGTAGGAGGTGAATGAGGAGGAGTAGGAGGAGGAGGAGGAGGAGGCTGCACCGCACTGCGCTGAGGCAGCTCCTGTTCCAGTTACACTCGACTCTGAAGCAGCGGTCGCTGTTTATTTACCAAGGTCAGTTCGGTGATGCTGGCCGCATCTCAAAAACCCTCCCTCACCCCCCTACCGCTAAAACCCTCCTCAACCCATAAACCAACCCCCAACAACCTACTTTTCTTCACCACTTATGAATGTCACCTACTTAGGAGCGCGTCTTGAAATGAACTACTAAACTACTTGAATGCACTACTTCCCCGGTGTACTTTCAATTGTCTTATTGTTTCTTGTTCCGGCTTTTGTTCCAATTTTTTTACTTTGACATTGTTATTGCGTTCATTTTTTCTTCCTTTTGCAAGTTCAATCACTTTTGGTGTTGAGAAGTAAATAATAATAATGTAATGATTATGAAGAGTAATAGTCCAGTCAGTTGAATATAGAAATCGGCCATTTTTTGGGTATTGAAATGTGTGAGCTTCAGTATACTCAGCAATAAATTTGAATTATGATGCATGATTTTGGACCGCATTGACGAACCGAGAAGAATGAAGTGTGGTACGATGAAAGCATTGTGTCAAAAGCTATAAGTGTTTGAAATTTTAATCCTTGAGGTGTCTGTCCTTATGAGCGCCTCTCCACTGGTAAATACTGAAATGAAGTGCATTGCATCTATGATGATTCTCAAAGAACATAATATCATTGTGCGAACTATCAATATGACGGCAATGTAGTTGTTGATGATGGTTGAAGCTGAAAATTAGGTGTTTTTCGCAATACAAGGAGTATTGTTTATTTATTTATTAGAACAGTCACAAACACGATATTTGGAAAGAGAAACAGGCAATTGCCCAAAACTTCTTCAATACCTTGATTTTGGCACATAAATAGTCCAAAGTGAGGTTAAGTTTAAAATTTCTGTTTTCACCAAAGATTAACACTCAGAGAATACGTATTCGAGATATGACTGATGAATTTTGAATTTCGAAGGGTTGATAAGAGCCGGAAATAACACTAAACAATCCGAAAGTTTCAATAATATTGAAATAAACTTGAAAATTTTAGCAGGTGTATTTGTTGTTTTAAATTTGTTGTCAGGTGTACCTGGAAATCTATGAGATAGAGCGCTCTTCCTAATCTCAGATTGTAGAGCACAAAAATACGCTCAGAGGGATTTTGAATTATACATCTAAATGGTAACAATCGGAAGATATGGTTGATCAAAAACTAATATTCATCAGAATTGATTTTTTCTTTAAATTCTACTCATTTCTGAAAAATCATAACTCAGTACTCATCAGAGATAGAGAGTTTTGAGTGATCTCATTTTATTCAGAATTTTATAATCTAAAAAAGATGTGAGAGCAAATTTTTCTGTTCGATTACTGGATTTGACAGAAAGAGGAATATGAAGAAGTGGAGGAGGAGGTTTTGGAAGGAGGAGGAGGTTGAGGAGTAGGTGGGTGAGTGAGAGAGGTGGAGGAGTAGGAGGAGATAGAGGAGTTGAAGGAGAAGCTGGAAGAGAAAGAGGAATAGGAAGAAGAAGAGGAGGATGAGTAGGATGAGGAGGTGGTGAGTTGTGAGGAGGAGGAGGAGTAGGAGGTGAATGAGGAGGAGTAGGAGGAGGAGGAGGAGGAGGCTGCACCGCACTGCGCTGAGGCAGCTCCTGTTCCAGTTACACTCGACTCTGAAGCAGCGGTCGCTGTTTATTTACCAAGGTCAGTTCGGTGATGCTGGCCGCATCTCAAAAACCCTCCCTCCCCCCTACCGCTAAAACCCTCCTCAACCCATAAACCAACCCCCAACAACCTACTTTTCTTCACCACTTATGAATGTCAACCTACTTAGGAGCGCGTCTTGAAATGAACTACTAAACTACTTGAATGCACTACTTCCCCGGTGTACTTTCAATTGTCTTATTGTTTCTTGTTCCGGCTTTTGTTCCAATTTTTTTACTTTGACATTGTTATTGCGTTCATTTTTTCTTCCTTTTGCAAGTTCAATCACTTTTGGTGTTGAGAAGTAAATAATAATAATGTAATGATTATGAAGAGTAATAGTCCAGTCAGTTGAATATAGAAATCGGCCATTTTTTGGGTATTGAAATGTGTGAGCTTCAGTATACTCAGCAATAAATTTGAATTATGATGCATGATTTTGGACCGCATTGACGAACCGAGAAGAATGAAGTGTGGTACGATGAAAGCATTGTGTCAAAAGCTATAAGTGTTTGAAATTTTAATCCTTGAGGTGTCTGTCCTTATGAGCGCCTCTCCACTGGTAAATACTGAAATGAAGTGCATTGCATCTATGATGATTCTCAAAGAACATAATATCATTGTGCGAACTATCAATATGACGGCAATGTAGTTGTTGATGATGGTTGAAGCTGAAAATTAGGTGTTTTTCGCAATACAAGGAGTATTGTTTATTTATTTATTAGAACAGTCACAAACACGATATTTGGAAAGAGAAACAGGCAATTGCCCAAAACTTCTTCAATACCTTGATTTTGGCACATAAATAGTCCAAAGTGAGGTTAAGTTTAAAATTTCTGTTTTCACCAAAGATTAACACTCAGAGAATACGTATTCGAGATATGACTGATGAATTTTGAATTTCGAAGGGTTGATAAGAGCCGGAAATAACACTAAACAATCCGAAAGTTTCAATAATATTGAAATAAACTTGAAAATTTTAGCAGGTGTATTTGTTGTTTTAAATTTGTTGTCAGGTGTACCTGGAAATCTATGAGATAGAGCGCTCTTCCTAATCTCAGATTGTAGAGCACAAAAATACGCTCAGAGGGATTTTGAATTATACATCTAAATGGTAACAATCGGAAGATATGGTTGATCAAAAACTAATATTCATCAGAATTGATTTTTTCTTTAAATTCTACTCATTTCTGAAAAATCATAACTCAGTACTCATCAGAGATAGAGAGTTTTGAGTGATCTCATTTTATTCAGAATTTTATAATCTAAAAAAGATGTGAGAGCAAATTTTTCTGTTCGATTACTGGATTTGACAGAAATAGCTGAAAACTGGAAAATAAACCGAAAATACGAGGTTTTTGGGCCACCATGTATCTAGCACAAGGAAATTTCGCATGAAGAAATTGGTTCTGGACTTCTCTCATGTATCCAAATAATGTATTAAAAAATCAGAACTACAATATAAATTGCAAGCACACCCCTTTTTTATGTATATGTTGACTGGACTATAATGTGAGAATGGTGTTGAAAAGTGATATTAAGGAGTTGTTCTCATGTGATTAATTTATTTATCGACATTCTAGATCTTGAAAAACCTATTACATTTCCATAAAAACGATAATGTAAGAGAAAGTTATGAGACAAAAAATTATGGCAGTAATTTATCTTTTAGGCCATCAATTTTCCTTATAATTCTAAATTAAAGTGATTCATAATTTAAAATTGAGATTTTTTAAAATTGTGAAAGTATTCATGAACAGTATTTGAGTCTGTCTATTAAATTGAAAAATCAATTGAGAAATGAATTATTGGTTTTGTAACAACTCCCTTGCTATGATTCCCTCGAATCATTATGTTATTGATGAAACAAAATTATGGATTTTCCAGTTTACCAGTTCTGCTAATAATTAGACTATTGATAGATTATTATGTAGCCTAGATTTGGGCTGAGCCTGTTGAACCTTTCTCAATCATTCATATGATTTGTGTATTATCCAATGTGAAAGAGCTCCGATCAATATTTTACATAAATGTGTTCAAATATTGTTATACTGTTTCCAAGTTTTCCCAATAATATCAAATAGAACAAAAACAGCTCTGTTACTCTTATATAAGATAACTCCTATTCATATACTAGACTGGTATCATCGGTTAAACTATTGTGGGATTTCATCTCACAAAATGGCATCTTTGAATGAAAATATTCGTCATTGGTGAATGAGATAAAAGGAACGTGTACTTCAATGTAGGCAATCGCTTGTGATTGGTTGAAGAGTAGCAGTAGTCTGCCGTAGTTCTATCTTTAGCCGGTAGATCGCAGTTCATTCCGTGAGTTTTAGTTGAAGGATCAAGGTATAAGCTATGAAAATTCGATAAAAATCCTCAACTTTTAGCAAAACCAATAAGATACACAAGAACATAATTAACAAGTAAGTTAGTGATCTCGGTAATAAGTTGAACTGAACTCCACATGAATATGCAGAAAAGATTTTCAGATTAAGAAAATGGGTCACCATCAATAAGTGAGGAATACATTTGTAGGAATAAGACTTTTTTGTGAACTTTATATGAGAAACCCCGCTCACGAGGAGTGGTGAATGCTCATGAGAAACCTTCAAAATTTTGTTTATAAGATTTCATAAGTTCATAATTTCTAGTCAATGATTAGTTATGTCCTTTATAATTGTTTTAATTTTTCCATTTTCACAGAAGCAGTGATTTTCAACATAATTTGATAAGTTCACCTCCTAACTAGTTCTAACAAAGCTCCAAAGTAAAAACTTGTGTTCCAGACATTCCCTCCAAATTCTTTTTCCCATTTATAAATAATTTATTGTTGATTCACACTCAACAATAATAAAGATTTGTTTCTATTCCGTGAATTAAACCTCAATTAACGACCTTCCAGAAATAGGTTTGAAAATATAAGAATGGATCTTAAAGTTTTGCTAGACAATACTTTTACGTAGCTAATAATCAATAAAATTCCAGATTACCTTACCGAGCATATCAATCGTAACTCTGTTACATTGCTTAAAAAAATGAATTATTGAATGGATAATTACCAGTAAAATCGAGGACATTATTTTTGAGTGACTTTTATCTCTGTTTCAGTAGTATGTTTGCCATCTCTCTTTCTTTCTGTTTTCATTCTTACTCTTCAGAGTAAGAATTATCCATTATCCATTTGAATCGAGGACATTCTTTTCGAGTTACTTTTATCTCTGTTTCAGTAGTATGTTTGCCATCTCTCTTTCTTTCTGTTTTCATTCTTACTCTTCTCATACTTTCACTCTTTTTTCACTTATTCATCATCTTCTTTTATGAATATTAAGTCACACCTTTAAAGAGCAGATATCTCGAAAACTATAAGAGATATGAGACATTTTTTGGTAAATGTTGTTAGAAAGTTTGTAATATTCAATTTCTTATAGAATAGTCATGTTCGTATGAAAGAGGATTTCGACATGCGAAAACCAAAAAATGATACTCTTGAGCCACCCCACCCCTTTGGTACAGGGAGTAGAGATGGGGACTTCTGTCTCCTCACTATCATCAACAGAGCTACGCGGTCGAAAATTGTTTTCCAAACTTTCCCTCTATATCTTTTTTGAGCATTCATTGCCTGGACTTGTCAGTATAGATGTGGTAGCAATGCTGTGTACATTAATCCTCAGAGATTAGTGTGGATACTCTATTGACTAAGTTTGTCGGTTGAGTACGTTGGCACTCAGAATCGTGTATGTATTTTATATTGACTCAGTTTGTAGGATGAGTAGGTTGTTGAGTACCTATGTAAACTCACATAGTTGTCGTAGTAATGTTGGGGACTCTAAATTATCAAAGTTTTTCCGAGTGTATAGAGAAAACAGAAGCTAAACCGGACGACATACATTATTTTAATAAAAACTTTGTTGTACGGTACGGTTTGTTCAAAACTTTTCTCATATTGGAACAGGAAAAGCCATAGAAGCGAATTGTGCTGACATCTCTTGCCAGCTACTGCAACTACGAATTTAGTATTTGGCGTCCCCAACAGAGCGCTGCAGTGTACACATTATTCATCCCTCCAACAGAAATTGCCTTTCTGCACGAAAAAATCCGGAATCCTATCCTATTCAATTCTGCATTTGAAAAAGCCAAAGAGAATGTTAATTCGGTGAGCGAGCAGGGTTTGTTGATTTTAGAAGTTTTTTAGTTCAGTGCTGAAATGTTGTGAGCAAATATTAGATTTAGCACTTCTGAATGAATCTTGAATCATCCACCCCTCAATTAATCTAGAGAAAGCTAATAATGTTGTTAGTGAATTATAACTTTACTTTCCCATTTCAAAATCGAGTCAGAAAGAGCTTCAACTTGGTAATAAGGACAATCATAACATGAGTAAACATGTAGAGTCAAATTCAACATGTCAACAAGTCTCAACAGCATGAATTTAAATGAGAATATCCACTTACAGAAAGAATTTCGATTTCTACTCCATAAGAGAACTGATGACATTGAACTTACAGGAACTTTAAAATCTAATACTGACTACCTATATTATTTCTTTATTTCCATATTACATACTATTTTCAATATTCTACTATTTTCGGATCTTCATTGCTTTCCAATGCATTGAACGCTTGGAGAAGGCGTTATATTAGGGATATTTTTGAATACTTCATTCATAATTTTATAACTCAAATCAAATTCGTTTAGTTTGAGCAGTGGCGCCATTTCACCAAACTGCTAGAGGGGGGGGGCAAAAACCAAGAGGTATTGGTGGGGGGAGGAATACCCCCAAAGGATAGAGGGACCTGGGTTTTTCTCCATAAATGTTACATTCAAAGATGTTATCATATGCTTCATTTTTTCCAGTTTTATACAAATGTGGTTGAAGTATCAATACAAACATTCACATTATTAGTTATTGAATCATGAAATATTTATTAGAAATATAGGTCTACAGAGAGACCATAAAGTAGGAATACACTGAAACAGATTTCTTAAAAATCATGGAAAAAGATAAATTTTTCTTTTACAATGACAATTTCAACAATTTCATTGGGGATCATATTCTAATTGGAAAATAACTTTCAGTTAGAAATCTAAAGATACATCAAGCTGTTCCCATAATTCTCAACTACTCTACATAAATTTTTGATTGTCTGATTGTGCCCTTTCTTTTGCTTTCACTGTGACATCTTGCAACTTGTTAATTCTCACATTGAAATTCATGCGATAACTCACTTATTGTGCCTTGATCAATAAGTGTACCCATTCTATATTCAAACTATACCACAGAGAAAAATATATTCTTTATTACTCCGTACCCATATCCATGCTTTCAAGGCAGTTTTGCTAAATTGTTGATACTGTGGAAGGAATTATACTACTGCTGTTAAAAAAGTATTAAATCATTATGAGATTCTAAGGATTCGTGTAGATAGATCCGCATTTTCATTATTTATCTGATCATTGAGGGGGGCTAGGCCCCCCCTGCCCTCCTAAATGGCGCCCCTGAGTTTGACTAAATTTTTCTACTCTTTATGTCGTTGACAGTACGTAGAAAGTGTTATTATTGATAAATTGTTCATTTTCTATTTTGCAAAGTTTCATCAGTACTAGTACAGAATGCTTCCTCAACATATCAGGGAGTTTCATCAAATACTAGAAGCTTGACACACATAAGGCATAACATCTTAACATGTATAAATTTATGATTATACTGTATTACAATAATATCCTCATACTCTATTGATACAATTATCACTACATTCTAATAAACGTTATTTTCTCAATGTAGCAAACATATGAAAGTTCTTGGAACATAATAGCATTGAACATTCCTCAAAGCGCAATATCTTAAAGCGACTACATCAACTACAATCAGTACACATTATGTAGTGCCATAGAAGCACACTAATATCGCTTGTTAGCATGCAAATACACATATAAGCAGATCTCTACTGGAACTTTATTAGAACATAACTGATCACACAGAAATAATACTTTTACTTTGTAAAATTATTAATTATACTATCATTTATTATAAACTATTAATGCCGTAATTAATTATAATTTACGATATTTTGGTAATATTTCAATTCACTTGCAGTCTGTTTATAATTTTAATTTTATTCTGAATCCTTTTCTATTACAAATGAAATATTGCAAATACAGTAGTGGGAAAGCAATTTTTACATTTTTATTCTCGTCAGAGATGTTTCAGGAAAGCAATACACTAAATTATGTTAGCAGATATCCAAAGTATTGAAATGGAAATCATTCATGATTACTTTTATCTCCCAAAACTCAAATCTTTTTCCAACATTAGCAGACAGTGAACATCATTGCAACAATAATTACAGTATTGTTCGTATAGTTCGTGAACTTGGTCCTAGTAAAATGCATTGCTTAGTCTTCTGACTAGTCGATTTTCTTAATTCATCTTTTACAACAACCAAAAATATTCTCTTATAAAATGAAATCCTTGAGTATCCTTGCTACAATAATTGTAATTGTTCATGTATAGTTCGTGACCTTATTGGGGGTAGTGAGGACTCATTAATTCATCATCTTCTGCAATTAGAACTAACATAATCTCTTATAAATTGAAATCCTTGCTACAATAATTAATTGTAATTGTTCATATATAGTTGGTGACCTTATTGGGGGTAGTGAGGTTAAATGCATAGCTGTATTATCTGACCAAACTCATTCATCATTCATCTTCTACAATAAGAACTAAGATGATCTCATATAAACTGAAATAGCATCTCCAGGCAGGAAACTTGAAATAAATCAAAATGACAAGACATATTGGAGCTGCACTGCACAATGACCAACCATCAGGGCATAACACATCAATAACATTGAAGGCGTGGGCTGACATTCCGTTTTCCGCATATTCTTTTATCATTTTCTTACCCTGGAAGAGAAACAGGCGTGAAACAGCTCCTCCTTCTCTCTTCTTTCTTCCTGCACATTGAGAATAAACACTGAATAATGATGGATTTGTTTGACAAGAACATTTATCAAGAACAATGATTGATGCGAGTAGATATTTGAAAAAGTTTATATCAGATGAGAATGAGTCGATTTATTTTTCAGTTATGAGTAAAGCTGAAGAGCTTTTTTCTCACTCATATCCACAGAACAAGATGCTAGTTTACATAGCTGGATGTGAGTGAGATCTAATATTATTTGCTGTTACAAAAAATATTTTTTGGTCAAGTCTCCTTGTAGTGATGATGTTTTCCCCGGCACATGAATAGCGTTTCCTACGTTATAATAGAATTGGAATCTATAAAGCACAATGTATAGTAAATAATTTTCATTTTCTGGTATAATTCAGAATTACACAACTTCTAGTAAAGTTAAAATGACTGAATTTTCGGGATTAATGGAGACTCAGGATTAATTCATGACTAGTAAAACATTACTAGTAAACTAGTAATTCATTTTCATTTTTATGGTATCATACAGAATTTTACAACTTCTAGTAATGTTAAAATGACTGAATTTTCGGGATTAATGGAGACTCAGGATTAATTAATGACTAGTAAGACATTACTAGTAAACAAGTAATTCATTTTCATTTTTATGGTATCATACAGAATTTTACAACTTCTAGTAAAGTTAAAATGACTGAATTTTCGGGATTAATGGAGACTCACGAATAATTCATGACTAGTAGAACATTACTAATAAACTAGTGTAATTCATTTTTATAAAATAAACCGCATTGGCTGTGAATTTTTGTCCTTTGCAGCTTTAATATAATATAGATTCTAGATACATTGTTGTTTTCCAGGCTCTTCTAAAAATTATCTTTTCAAAAATGATTTTAATTTTTTTCATCTATTAAAACGTTGTGAAAACCATGATGAGAGCAATTGTTTTTGGATTGAACAGGGCGTTCTTATAATAGGAGACATCGTATAAATGTTCATTCATCATCCATAAAATTCGAAGCTTCCAAAGAGCAAGGACAAAATTCTATGATCATTTATATTCAAATGATAAACTTTTCCAGTCTACCTTATGGATTGATTTGATAAACTCTCCTAGCATGTTTTTCTGACCTATTACTACCCTTTTCTCAAATTACCCTTCGCGGTGGATCTTAGTTCGAGTTTAGAATTATTTTCTCATTCATAACGACGGCTCTTTTCGTACAAATCGCAGTTTTTGTATCTCTCTGTAGACATGGAGTTTCCTGCTTCAGTGAGAACCATGTCTGCTTCTTTGTTTAAACGTAGATTGAAAACTCTCTTGACAGAAAATCCTCTATACTCACTGTCGGAATTTTTTGATATGGATAGGGATATAATTAGTAATTACTTTCAACTATACATTTCTTAATGTATTATGCTGACAATAGTTTTAGTGTGTGAGAATGTATTTGAATTATTTATATTCTTGTAACATTTATATATGAGTTGAATCATGCACAGGTAATCTATATATTCTTACAGAACAGAGCAGTACTTCAACACGTCAACAGCTAACTCAATCTTGTCAATGTATGTCGCGTTGATTAGAATAGTCTGCTGGCTACATGTCCACTTCGCAGAAACGTCATCACTTATCTATCTTTTCATCAACTTTACATGGTCGATTTGATTATTCCGTTCTGAAATCTCATACTGTTGTTGGTCGTGACAAAAACTGAGCGTGTAGCTGCTGATGGTATCAGATGATGCTGATAGTGCTGAGATGTGCATTCATCAAGTTCTTTATTTGGAATCGAGAAATTTTCAGAAATTTTGTACGGAGAACTTGAATTTCACAATGTGTTTAAACTGTTACAATGATGGAACAGTCATTCCCGATAGCATATTGGAGTCAATGAAAAATTGAATGAATGCATACATACCACAACTATCAATATCTTACAAGTAGCAAGTAGCTCCAATTGAGCTAAAAATAGGTGTCAATCTATCAGCAAGCGACCTGCCTTGGAGAAGTGATAACATTGGTAGGTATTGCTACACTTTGGTTATTTGCTCTATAATCACTCACCAGAACAAAACTGAACTTTAGATGAAGGCTTTAAATTAATAATTAATTTATCAATTTATCAATTGATCAATTATTGATCATCAGTTATGTTAGGATTAATTTGTAGGATACTTAACGTATACTCTTGAATGTCTATTGGAAAAATGGAATTTGAAAAATTCCGTCACAAAAAACAAAATTAGGAATCTGTAATAACTTAATTCAGGACAGTATTTTGAACACTTGATTCTTCACACAGCTTAGACACGATTTGTGAAAATATTTCAAACAGATAACTCCACAATTACAACTTGGATGATATGCAAATTTATATGAACACTGTGAATGAACACTGATTAACCACTAAAAATGCCATTTTCGAGTTTTCTGTCCAATTTTTTAAAATTCCACTACATTTTTAAATGACTGTTCAATTTACTGAGAGTGTTTTTTTTTGTGATGCTGTAGCCTTTAATCTGTGTAAAATGGGTGATTGTTTTGGACTAATATCCTTTCCAAAATGTGTTCTTGACTCAAAATTACTAGCTCTTCATCAATTTATATAATTATCTATTTATTTATTTATACATACACTATCATTCTCAATCATGAATCATTGGGAAAGGAACAACAGACTCAAAGCCCAAAACTGTTCCTTTACCAAATTTTAGATAGAAATTGTCCGAAAATAGGTTATGTTAACTCTTCATGATTTTTGTCCAATTTTGAGTCCAAAATATTTATAAACTAGGAATTTGGAATTTAGAAAAGTTGGAAACCAAATTAAATAAGAATACTCAACTAAATATCACTTATAACTGAAAAATACTGTATTAATAATTGGAAATTTTTAAACTTGAAAAGAAACTCATACTTATGATGATGTATTTAATGAAATAATGTTCACCTTGAATTAAACACATCATCACTTCTTTCCATCACCCTTGAATGAACCTGCAGCTCGATGTCTGACAACGCTACAAGAAAAATGCATTAGAAAGTGAGAAGGAGAGAAAGAAGGATATTGTGTTAGAAAGAAAGAGAAGACCAGGGAGCGTGATTAAGTTGTCTGCGAAGCGTGTTACTGCAAATTGATGGAAAGCCATTACTATCCTGCTGAGGATAATTTGATTCTGTAAATGGACGGATGGTAGGATATAGGACAGGACCGGTCCAGTTTAAGCAGCTTCACTTACCGTACCATGAACCCATAATTGAATAAATTGATCGACAGCTACACGTCATATTATCGGTGCTAGCACTTTAGTTAAGTGGCCGGTTCGCAACTGCCCCAATACTGTAATATAAGCTGAAAACTGTTATCTACCTGGAGGGTGATGTAGGAATGATTATTGTGTTCAATCACTTTGAAAGCTCTCAATCGATTTTCTATGGATGGACACGATAAACTGGAGGTCCTGGTTGAAATAAAACAGTTTTGAGGTTCATTGAGGGTATAAATATATGTATCAGGCTTGGACGCGAACGAAAAGCTATATGAATTGTTTTTTCTTTGAAAATCCCTCTATTCATGTGTGTTGTAGAAGAGTAGAATTATTATCATTCTGAATGACAAATCGGCTGAAAAATTCTTCTTGAATATATTCTAACATGCAACATATACCTAATCGTGGGAATTTTAAGAGGAAATGTCATACAGTAGTCTATAGTCAACAGTAAAATCACAAACAGCGCGTATTTTACAAACTTGAATCCGCGAAAATATGATATTTGATATTTTACAATATGATTATAAATTTTTGATTTTGGAACTTCTTCATTGTCCCATGAGTTTACAAACATGAAAAAATTAAAAAAATAATTATATTATCCTTCAGAAACAATGAAGCCCAAAAGTATACTATCTGTTTGGGACTATTTTGTGCGTGTATTATGAATAAATAAATATTTTACTTTTATGGAATTACAATATGAATACTATGCAGTTAAATGAGTTGAATGAATCAGTGTGAAGTGAAGTGTTTGCAGCCAAGGCATCTAATCGCTCAGATTAGATGAATTACAAGTTCGAGGTACTTGGTTGAATACTACCGTATTCAGCCAAAATTCAATAAAAACATTATAGATTCATCAAACTCCTGTTGAATGATCCCATTAAGATTGGATATTACTTCCTCTTGATGATATTTGAATATTTCCTATTTAAGTGATAATTATATGGCATTTTTCTTCAATGTTTGGTTTTGAAGCATCGAAATTTATCTACTTAATGAAAATAATTAAGAACAACTACAAGACAACCTATTTCGGACTATGTGTAACCTTATCTAATTTTGGGAGAGGAATAGCACAAGGTAACCTTATTTTTTCTCTCCCTATCGTTTTTTATTATGAGTTAATAAAGAATAAACAATAAATAATATGACAAGACTGCTTGAAAATTGTTGTTTTGTATTCCATATAATATTTTCAATTAAATTTTCTAGCTAATTACATCTTCCTCATAGTTTATCAGTGAAGCCAACAAATAATAATTAATTATTCACTCAATAAATCGGCTATTCTTTGTAGATCAGAATGCTTCATAGATGTAGGAATAGGAAGTAACGTTCAATGATGCATTGATCCTATTCAGCTTCAGAAAAAGCCTATGTGATGCTTTCACTCTTATAAGGTTTCAATTCATCCCTCCCATGTACTTAATTCCGTATTTTCCCATCACAAAATATAACATAACAATGGCTTACTTAGACAGATGTCTTCCAAAAAATCAATAATAACAGATAAGAACAAAATAAAAATATAGGTGTGCGAAAATATCAAGAATTTCAACTTGAATTAATGTTGGTATGATTCATTTTTCCAATTTCTATTTTCCAGATCCCAAAATTTTTCTAATTTAGCCCACCTTATTTTTCTCCATTCACTAAATTTATTTGGCCTACTGTGTGATTTTTTCCAATTTACTGTTTATTTATCACTATTTAAAGTTTCAATTGGGTTAATTTCATTATAATTATGTTATATGGTCATCATGAATATGATGTTGCATTATCTAAGGCTGTATTAATTCTTTATTGCATTGGAATGTAGAAAAATATATACGTATGCATGTTAAATTGTTGATTTTTATGTAAAAATTATCCTAACATCCCAATGCAATAACGTATTGAAATGGATATTCTAGTTGAAAAATAGTTGGAATACTCATTCGGGAAATACTTTTACAATCAACTCGATAAGAACACAATTTTTCATTGAAAAAATAGTGCATAATTTTTTATGTGAGAAAAGTAGTCCATATTTTTTATGTGAAAAAAGTAGTCCATAACTTTCTTATGTTAAAAATAATCCTCTTACTAAGTCTATTATCAGATAAATTCATTATGTAGTCTCATAGTTATTTCAGTTTTTTCCACATAATATAATATTCGTTTCACAGTATTCACCATTCTTTCATTCTTTCGACATTGAATCAGGTACTGTGATTATCAGCAGTCTATGACACAAATGTTGAAATTATCACTGTGAATTGGTCTTGCTGCTCTAGAATTTACTCTTAGATAAATTACTCTTCGGAGAATTTACTCTTCATACGCCCATGTATTGTTATCATTGTCTCTCGTCTCCCATAACAGACTTTGAACGTGAGAATTTGATCAGCTTTGTTTAAGTGAAAAATATTGAGATGTACTCATGGATAAATTACTCTTTATATGTACATGTATTCTTTTCATTGACTCTTGACTCCAGAACAGACTTATAGAATTTCATAGCTATGTTGAATGTAGACTATTGTTCTATAATATCAACTCAGGTATTTCTGAACAGTAATCTTAATGACTCTTCAGGGAATGATCGAAGGATACTCAATTCATCCTAAAAATAGAATACTTCAGCAGCTGCTGAATTGCCAAGAATGAAAAAAATAACATTTGTATGCAAAATGTAGAATAATAATTTGTAAATTTGTGCAACAAAAGGGTTATTCATTTACTCTTGATGATGTTTGTCCAGCGGCATGTAGAACTCAAACTCATATTACTTGCTTCTGTTTCAGAGTACCTGTTGAAACAACAGAGCAGCCTGCTCGCTTTGAATTTGTCCAGTGAATTAGTGACAGAGAATGACGCCAGATCAACTCAGCTCAGCACTGGTTGCAGCGTGAGTAATTTCCTCTCTTTAAACCTATTATAGCATAAAGGCTTCGTGACAATACTCCGACAATTGGAATAGGGACTCCATAGCTTTACTGCACTATGGTGCTCGATATCTTCATGGCTCTATTTGGCATTCAACAAAATTATATAGAGTACGATTGGAATTCAAAAAATACCATACCTACAATATTTTATAAAATCAAATTCTTCAGAAAGTGTACATTGTACAATACATTTCCCTGAAAATCACTCTAATATGGAACAAGTTAGTGCTTAGAGGACTAATCATTGAGTTATTCCTCTATTAAACATACAAATCTTTGTTAAATATCATGCATATACTTTAGTATATTCCATAACCATTTCATCCAAAACCCTCCATATCGAATAAATCATTGAGTTATTCTTTTATTATTGTAGTAAAGAGCTTTGTTGAACTTAATTTTCATATAGACTGCTTACATTGGTGAAATCTATTAATTTTATTGGCAGATTTAATTTTAATATTGCTGTCATTCTGTTTGTGGGAAAGCTTTGCTCTATAGTGTTAGTGTAATACTCTTGAGGGAATATAATTCATATATTCATTTGAATATCGTCTATTATTATTGGAAAACTTCATTTTTTGAGCCGAATTAATGGTTACAAGTAGTGTCACTGAAGATTTCGCCCAAACTTGAGAGGCTTACCAACTTTATTCTTTGGTTTCTGCATATGAGCAGAGCTGTCCAATAATCTGTTAGCTGAAGTTGTGTTTGTGGCTTAGATTGGTAATTCTAAATTTTCGAAAATATCTCTTCCCTAACTCGAAGAATGTTCGATTTCAAATGAATGCAAATGCATCTTAAACATCAACATAGGTGCTTTGCAACTCATAGTTCTCCTACAGTTTCAGGGGAAAACTTTGGAAAATTTTACGATTTGTAGAGGGAGAAGTTTTCTTTTATGTACCATAAACATCCCAAGATACTGAACACACATTCAGCGTCTCTCTCTCTCCTCTCTCTCACTCTCTCTCTCTCTCTCTCTCTCTCTCTCTCTCTCTCTGTCTGAGGGTGAAGTATAAGAGAGGGCCGACTGCGCCCCAACTTCGCCCTCCCAGGTCATAAATAAAGGCAGTCAGTCATTCTATTCTCTCTCTCCCCTCTCTCTCTCGCTCGCGCGCGCTCTCTCTCTCTCTCTCACTCTCTCTTTCTCTACTTTAATCTCTCACTCATTCACTTTCTCTGTCACTCTCTTGTCAGCCTGAACAAACAAGAGGGATTGTACGGGGGGCAGCATTATTCCATCGGAAATTAATGGGTTATGAGAAACAGGACTGACAAAATTCCCACCAAGTTCCATGATTGATAAAGAAAGTTTGTTTGGAGCACCGTAATGAATATTAAGAAGGCGTCTCACCCCTCCCCTTTCATGAGCTGCTCATCTAGAATAATGAAAACAAGAGTCCTGGACATCGGCTATAGACATCTTCATCAGTATTCAACTGTATCATGGATTCTCGAAACCAGTTATTTGAAGTTCGTACAATAATAATTATAACTTGTCCTATCAGTGTTTCTGAGATTGGTTCATACTGGGTTGCTGATTTCACGCTTAGTGAGATTAGACTCGCCACGTATTGTCATGATTGATAATTTTGTCAAAGCAATAAGTAGAATAAATAACGATAACACTATACCCTAACCGCTTTCAGTAAAAATTATTAATGAATAATTTCAACTAAAATGAATGCATTAATACTTGAGTCAATTTTAGTCTTGCTACGAGTAAAACTATCATAGACAATAATGACTTGATACGAGGTTTGAGAAAGTTATGTCTGAATTATAATTTCAACATTGAAATTTGACTGAATATTAATTTCTCCAACTAACACTGATTCGACAAGTTTTTTTATTATTTTCATAATTATAACGGTTTGAAGGGAATTTCTAGTTGTGGAAATTCTGTATTTGTATCCGTTGTTTTATATTTCATTCCCATTTCGATTCCCGTCCATTGTAGTTTGAAAGTTTCTCGGTAACGGAGATTCGTTGATTTTGATGATTGCAGCTTTTTAGTAAAAATTGATTGATGGCTGAATGATGTATTGATATTGTAGGATAGCTTCATGTGATGCGATTTCATTATTCTATTTGATCATGGAAGTAATAAGTGGCTATTATTATGATTGTATTTCAAGCATCTAGCTTAATAGGTTGTATTTACTGCTCCTAAATAGAGTTTATTCGTTTGGTGATAGATAAGCTTTATTTAAAAATTGAATAAATGAAGTCAATTTGTTCGGTGTAAAACACAACTATAACAAAGGTTGATGTTGAAAAATCTGGGAATTAAAGCCTCAAGTTGAAAATTCAAAGTCTATTAGCTTAGGCTAGAGTATTGGAAATAGTACTATACATAGAAGATATATTCCTCTGAATGTTCTTCAGTTAAATTTGCAATCTTCATTACCAAGAATGAGTAATATTTCTTATTATATTAATTGTTAATATACGTTGGACTTAGTGAAAATAGTAATCACAAAAAGACAATTAGACACTGGACTTTTAAAAAGGTGACATTGTATATTGTATTTTATTTATAATGAATGTTGTATGTGACCTGGCTTATATACTGATGTACTTTGGCTTAAATAAAATCATTGAATCATTTTACTGGCACGTTAAATTGTCGGTCCCGGCTGAACTATGACAGTCGTGAGGCCCATTGTATATTCAAATTATATATTCAGGCGGTGGGACCTTCCCGAAAGGGACTCCCCACCAGCAAAAGCCATACGAATTTACTTTTTTATTGAATCATTGAAACGTTTTCATGGGCAAAATCAGTATCATAATTATCTAACCGTTACTGTTTCACTGTTTGTTGTTAATGTGAGGCGAGGAATATCTTCCTGAATATCTCCCTTATAAAGAAAATGAATTTATTAAAATCATCGGAGCTGTTGTTAAGGTTCAACAGACAAAAACCTTTCTCACACTCTGTACACTTCCTGCTCTATAAAGAATATGAATTTATTTATTCAAATCATCCGAGCTTCTGTTTAGGTTTAACAGACAAAAACCTTTCTTACTACACTACGTACAGTATTCAAACCATGGAGATACCGTACAAAATTTGCAACGTAATACGACCCTGTCATATTATTCATCTTATTTACACGCTCCACACAACACGTACAAGAATGAATAGTACTAGGGGGAGAGATAAGCTCGCTCGACGCCATGATAAAATATTCCTTGAGCCACTTTTATCCATTCAGTGGAGGCTGTTACAGATAACATTGAGATTGGGCGAAATGAATGAGGTCGGAATAAAGTATGTAGTTTACAGGCGGGACGAATATTTGGGGTGCTCTTGAGTTGACCCGTTCGCGCAATGGCCATCGATACAAGTAGAGTGCAGACCGTCTTTTCCAGAAGGGAATGGCCCGGAAAATTGAAACAGCAAATTGAGAGTCGAACGCAGGCAACAAATGGATGGCCATTGAAATGGCAAGGGTCATTGCTTGCCGACAGAGACAATCTTGCGCAGTGTAGTACGGATCAGTTTATGTTGAGGGGATGATACAATGAGAGTCATACTTCAAGTTCACAAAATCTATTTCGATTGAATTGTGCTGAGTTGATTTTGCCTTCTCTCAAAAAGCATCTGAGGTGGTATTTCTTGAATGGCTAGTATTACTACTCCATATATTCATGGAAATCCAGATTCGTCTGAAGAGTTCGGCATAATTATATATATATTATTAGACTATAGTTTCCTATAAAGAGTTTAGCATAAATAAATAGTTTGATTTATGTTACTAACTTTAGACAATATTTAAAGTGATATGTGTAATGGTGGGATGGAAAGAGATGTAACTAAGAGTTTTTGTCGGTGTAATTGATAATCAAATTGAACAGTATTACTAGACAATTTATTGAAAACGAATATCGTTACGTTAAACGAGTAATCAATGATAAACTAATTTTTTGACTTTGTACATATAAGCACGTAATAAGGAAACCATTAGTGTTTTTACTCCGTGATATAAGTATCAGTTATTACTGATAACTTAACTTAGTGATTAGAAATTTCATCAGAGAATCATAGAATCAAATAGCACTTGAAAGTGACTAATTTGTCACAGATATTATATGATATTTGGATTGTTCAACATCATTTTATACTGTTTTCTTTTGAATTGTTCAAAATTTTTATAATTTGCTACCTTTCGAGTTTTATTGTGTTTTGTGAGAAATAAAATTTATTCAAACCATTTATTTTATACTAGCTGGTAACCCATGCTGTTTAAAGCAGAAATAGATTGAATCTAGGCAAACTGATAACTTGACGTACTGAAATCTTGAAAAACTACGCTTAAAAGTATGCTTATAACCATCCTCGGTAAATTAAGAATCTATATGCAAAGTTCTAAGTTGATTAGTCTAGTAGTTCATACGTGATGATGCGTGTATTTCCTATCTCGTACATGTTCATGCCGATTCTCTCCTTTATTATATTATATAATAAATAGTACAAGGAGTAAGTATCTTTAGTTTTTCTCTCCCATTCAGTTCTTTTGTGTGAAAATGAAAGTCATAAATAAATAGATGTCATTCAATCGAAAACCAACAAGTGAATAATGATAATAGAATATTCAATAGCGTTGATTTTAAAAACGATAATTTGTTGGAAATCGCTTTATAGGGCATGGACTTCATAGAGCATGTTGTAAATCAAACTTGATAGATAAAAACAGCGTTGTGGATTAACAACAGGGACCGCCCGCCGTGAAAATAATGACACTCGAAATTCATGCTCGCTCTCGCTCCAATACAGCCCGACAGAACAGGCCTGCAAATTAATAATGGATGTCTTGTCGGTCTCTATCGATTGTGTCAAACTCATTGAACCGTTACACTTGGATTAATCTGTCTCATCATTTTTCAAAACTTTTTTCCGTTCTTCGCGCTGGGCGCAGAAGGGCGTTAATGATATTCCAGTTTCCGAAGAAAAGTCGAAAAGTGAGAGAGAAGATGGGAGAATTATTGGAAAGTGAGGGAAGAATGATGGGAAGTGGAAGGGGGGGGTTTGACTTAGCCGACCGGAAATTGGAATACAGTGATCAGTGGTCGAAAAAAGGAAGCAAATTGCTGCAGCATAGTTCTGGCTCGACCCTTTTTCTTTTTCAGCCCGTTATCTGACACATTATTGGAGGAAAGCGTGTTCTGTGTCAGCCATGTGGAAAATCCTTTTGACAAGAGTTTTCCGGTGGCTGGTGGCTTTTGGGAGATTTTTATTGGACGCCCAGGGAGGTTTCCATCGCATTTTTAGGGAAAGTTTTCAATCGAATTTAGCTGAGTTGATGAACGATGGCTTTCAGTAAACTAGGCGTTTCAATTCTGCGTGAGGAATCCCATCGACCTTGTATGGAGGGTGTTGGAGAGAAATTCTCATAGATACGTTTTCTTTTGTATGACATTCCTCTTTTACCTGATACAAGTAGGAATTGATACAATTCTAGAGCCTTAGAGCCAAGAAGAGGAGAATGACATGTGCCACAATAGTGATGAATAAGATGAATGGTAGAGAAGGATAGAAACTTAGAAGAATCCCAAGCTCAATGACATCTCATAAAGTAGAAGTGCTGCCACATTGTTTTCATGCTGAGCAAACATATTTTAAGCTGAATTTTGCATTATGCTACTTAATAAAAATTCATTTTCTTTACTTGGATAATAAAATACGATGAAGATTCTGAATCGACTCCTCTAAAAATCATTTCTGAGTTGGAAAAAAGGAACAAAAGTTGCAAAAAGGAACATATTCCTGTTTACATGGAGCATTGTTGACATATTTATTATTCACTAAAATAATTTAATGGATTTTTTTTTGCAGTTGAGAAGTTGATATTGTGGTAATTATTCATATTAAATGAAAAAGACTAAGAAATTGTCAAAAACACAGATTTATTGATACTTAGAAAACCCGGTTTCGGTAATTACACTATTGTCAATTTCTTCTAAACTCAGATATTTCAGAGATTATCAGAGATTGACAATGGTGTAATAACCGAAACCGGTATTTCTAAGTATCAATAAATCTGTTGGTTTTTGACGATTTCTTAGTCTTTTTCATTTAATTTAATGGATATTAAATCATGGACATAATAAATGGGAACCATATTGGAGTGATGTATCCTCTTAAAATTGATGAAGTGAGAATTTGTAGATGTCATTTCTTTCAAAGGACATCATCATTCTATCTCATTAAATATTCATTCTATTCACATTTTTGATCTGATTAATAGAGAGACTAGATGATCTTTGACCTGATGAACTAGGAGACAAGATGAATTACATCGAATACCACAAGAAAAACTATTTTAAGATGACAATTAATGGATAAAGAACTGCATAGAATAAACTTCAACCAAATCAAGCAAGGATCTGGGTATGAATTCTCTCATTAATATATTTTGGAGTGTGCAAAACTTTCTTCTCAAAAGCTATAGCGTAATATTTTTCATTTTAATCTTCAATGAATTAGTCATATAGATGATACAAACCTGGAAGCAAGGATCTGGGTATGAAAAACTCTCATTGATATATTTTTGAGGTGCAAAACTTTCTTTTCAAAAGCTATAGCGTAATATGTTTCATTTTTATCTCTAATGAATTAGTCATAGGGATGACACAAACCTGAGTTGAGTGTCAAAAATGTGAAGTGATAAAGAACGTGTCTGTACGCATTTGAAATGCACATATTTTTCTGTTATATCATGAAATAAACAAGGCTTGATGTTAGTAAGTGCACAAATAAAATGTGGATGTTTGCAATGAATATGATATGATGTCGAAATTGAATATAGCAGACAATAGCAACCATTGGGCTAAATTTAGATGGAGTGACACATATGAAATGTCAAGGGAATAAGACCTGAATACACGGGTTGTCGAGTTTGCATCCATCTATTAAATATGAATGATGCATCGCAATCCAATAAATTATCGAGAGTGGACTTTGAGGTACGATGCAGTTTGTACTTGATCGGACAATGCAAATAGAAATTTGATGGGGTCGAAGTGTTCAATTCCATGTTTTTGATAGAGTGTAGCTGTGCAAAACCAGTGATATTCTATATGCGCCAGACAAGATAGACTTATCATTTTTCTAGCTATTAGACAATTTACAAATAAATTGGAAGTTGTTCCGATTTGTTGAAAGCGGTTCATATGTTTCTGCAACGTATCAAATAACTTAAATAACTAAATAAAATAATTCATATCTGTCTGAAAAGTACAAATGTTTTACTCTGTCCTTCAATTATGTTTCAGCCTTATAATTTATTAATTATTTATTTGAGAGATACATATGAGAGCACAAGGATAATATCCCGTAATTGCTCTCTTAACACATAATACAAGTAAAACAATTGAAAATGCAATGTTTTATACTAATAATATTGAAAGAAATGAAAATATTGAATAATGAAAATCAACATAGCTTTTCAGACAGCTTTGAATTAATGTGCCCGACATTTTTGTCCAATAAATTTCATGATAATTACAGAACTGGTGAGAGAATTCATTCAACAATTCAATACTTGAGCTTGAGGAGAATCTGAGACTCACAGTTTCTAGATGAACGTTGGTTTTCTCAATATTTTCTTCATTTTGAGACTGTTGTATCAGAGGGTTTAATTCAAGTTTAATGAAATAATGAGTAGTAATACGCCTAATGAAAATGGGTGTTTGTTGAACGAGTTCTGAGTTGATTAGAGATGGCAAGTTACTAACGGCCAGTGCTCTTTTACACGCCATTTTCCAATAATTTTCATTCTTCAAACATCTGCCCAAATGGAAATTGATAGAAAGTAACGTAATTGATGACAAGCACTGACCGCCAGTAAATTTCTCCATACTCACAGTGCATAAAGGCTGATTTACACGGTGCCAGTCGGCTTGCCAGTCACTGGATGCCAACGATTGGCACTGTGTAAATGGCTCACGCCAGTAACTGGAGAAGCCAGCAATCAAGGACGCGCCAGCAGCTGGCAGTTCCAGCAGAACATAAATATTTTTTCGCCCCACTTGGATGTAATGAGCTGGTTTTCGTGCGTCATATGGAGGCCGAAAATGATTGTTTTCTGACCAGGCCGGTAAAAGTTTTACGGCCCTAGGGCTGTAAAATAACCTTGAAGTCAGCTGATTCTGATTTGATGTGAACGTGTTTACAAAATGGTTTATGAAACGGAATCAGTTTATGCTTCTACAATTGAATAAGTATTCTGCAATAAGATACTATCATTTTATTTGGATGAATAAAATACAGATAAGATATATATTATAAACTATTCAAATTCGATTTTCAGAGTAGGATACAACTTCTAACCTAAACTTCCGAGGTCAATGACAACAAGCATTGTTGACGTTGACATTCAGATTGGCCAAATTTCAAGTGTGCTAAAACAGCTGATCAAAAAACTTCATTATTTGTGTTTATTATTCAAGAATCAAAACATTTATAATAATATCATCTTATTGTCATTTGGAAGAATAAAAAGTATAAACTCAACCTCTTACATAATTGAACATAATCTTTTAGGTTATTTAGACAAATCAGAATAAAAAATAAAAATACTTGGACAATTTCCTAATATTCAGATTACCTCAGATTTGCTAGAGCTATGACCTTCCTGTTTTGCTTTCGAAAGTGCCTAATAAACAATTATTCTCATATTTATACCGGTATTGTTTATTTTCCTGTGTGGCGAAAAATAACGTTCTCATCATGGGCAAAAATGTTTTTCGGCCCTAGGTGCTAAATATACTATTGTTTTACTGGCGCGCCAGCTTCATGTCAGCCTCATCACAGCTTTATACTCTTGCGGGTTATTAGCATGAAGCTCTCTTATTATTGTCTCTGAGGCCACCAAAGTCTTGTTGTCCATCCACGTTTCTCGTTCCTTCCGCTGTAACTCGTGGGCACATATTTACAAAAGTTCTTCACACAAAACCATAACCAAATCGTTTAAACGGCAACTCTGTGTGGCGTTTCTGTAATTTGTTTAAAAAACCAAGATTTGCACTACTTTCAGTTTCACATGAACCACGCTTGCTGTGGAACTACACCAACATATGACATGTTCCAGTAGCTGGCAACGTGTAAACAGAGTACCGCATGCCAGTCGTCGCTTACCAGTGACCTTCAAGTCAATATCCAAACTGGCATACCAGCCACTTGCACCGTGTAAATCAGCCTTTAAGCCTTATAGAAATGGAAATGAAAGAAACGGTTGATGGAATGATGTGACCGATGATTTCTTGATAGCATTCTGTCTCCACATTTCCTGTACATAATTCGTTTATAGGTGTTGAAAGAAGTAACTGCAATTTTACTGTAACTTAGTAACTGTTGTGATGAAAGAAACAGATGGTTAATGAAATGATATGACAATGATATGAATGATGCCACGATTTCTTGATAACTTCTGACACTGAGTTCTGAGTTCTGACTCCACATTCTTTCACTCGAATCGTTTTAGAACTTAGTAATGAAAGAAGTTACTGTAACTCTGTTGGTTGATGAATTTATGTGAGATTATACCATGTTTTCTTGACAACTAACTAACTCCGCATTATTTCAAATCAAATCGTTTATTGCACAAAAAATACACTTTGTGCAACGTAGCAACTTTGTGCTACACGTCGGCAAAAGAAAACTGGTACGCCGACGTGGAGTCTTAATATATCTTATTCACTTGTACATTAATATTAATATATAAAATACTATAATATAGGCTTACAATGATCAATACTATTCACTTAAGTCGTTCATAGAACGTAACTGTAACTTGACAACTGCAGTAATGAAGGAAGCAGTTTTTATTATGACCATGATATTAAATTATCTTGTTAATCACAATACGGATATGGTTGAAATTAGTGGAATGTAATGAATGAGACGTACAGTGTGTTGAAGTGGCGACATTCGCGCGCCTGCGTGGCAGCGACCGCCTCGACGAGGGAAGCGGATGCCTCGAGCAGTTGGCTCTCGCGCAACTCCCGCTCGGCGCGTCGCTGCAGGTGCTTCTCCTGCGCCTCCTGGGCCTCCTTCTTCTCCTTCTTCTCCTCGTCGGTCTGCGACCGCGAGCTGCCCGCGCCCGGCGGCGGATACGAGAACCAGAACTGGTGCGCCAGTTTGACGCACTACCTGAAACCATACACAAAAGATTACATATTAGATAGTAATATCGGGAACCGAGCTTAACTCTGGAGTACAAAACATACAAAATTTATTACGAAAGAAGAAATTATAATAATATTCAAAATTTTAATCCTGATTAATTTTACGTGAACCAAATCAGAGAAGATCATTTCAAAAAGATGGTTCTTCTGGAATTAATCAGGATTGAAAATAACCCGGCTTTTTTGCAACCGGAACTAAGTACCTGATTGAATGATTACAAAAGTTCAACAGCTGAGTCATAATTTTGACACAGTCCCACACACATGAACTCCGTCACTCACTTCCATCATCAACAGACGACAAAATAATTATTATCAGCTGTTTTTCCAAGGATGAATAATAATTTTATTTTAATGTCCTTCAGCGAATTTTCTCAGGTATGAAACCTAGTGCAATCGAATTTTTATATTATAAACCTATTATGTTCTTAATTTCGTGAGAATCGTTAGAGCCGTTTTCGAGATCCGGTGAAATACAAACATATAAACAGAAATTGCTCGTTTAATAGTATAGGATTTTGTCTGTTGAAATCAATGATTTATATTATATTAAGTATATAGAGTTAGTATACATAGATCATTGGTTGAAACACACCAAAACATTGAAATGTACGTCATTACGTGTTGTCAAAGAACTCGGATCAAAAAAGTTGAACTACAAGGATCATTTTTCTCAACCTCCGATCTCATATCATCAGATACTTATTTAAGAAGTACTACAGCCCTGCGTGGACCTTGGCCTCCTCAACAATTCGCCTCCATTCATCTCTCTGATTAGTCAGTCTCTTCCGTTTCCTCACTCCTAGGCACGCTAGATATTTTTCTACATCCTGCAGCCAACGTGTTCTCGGGCGACCTGTTTTCCTCCTTCCTTCCATTCTTCCAACAAGCATCTGCCTCTGCATCCTATTATCCTCCATTCTTTGCACATGTCCCAGCCAGCTGATTCTTCTAGACTTTATGATTCGTACTATATCTTTTCCCCTCAGAATGTTACTTATCTCTGCATGACTTCTGTTCTACACTCTCCATTTTTGCATATAAGGCCATGAATTCTTTTTTTTTTCTTTCGAAAATCCTCAATGCGTTCATATTTTGAGCGTTGAAACACAAAGTTTCACAGCCGTATGTCACTACCGGTCTTATAAGTGTTTGATATATATCATCAGATACAAATACTAATATGCATTCCATGATGTATCCTGCAGTGTCCAGAATCGGTGCACCACATGCTGTTTGAGTGTCCACAATACAGCACCTCTCGCTCATGGCTACTGAGGAATGTTACAGTGCTCGCGAACTGCAATGTGATGAGTGTTGTCAGAGATTTTTCTTTGCTATCGGAGAGAGACATTTAAACTTTTTTCAGGGACCTTCAGTTGGAAGCAGTCGATGTCATGATCACAAAGGCTGCCAGAAACCATGAAGAAACTAAATAATCATCAGAACATTCAAGCTCATTGACAACTCTATACATTCAGGATACTGGAAAGGAAGAAGCCAACAGATCTCGTGTAAATGTAGCATAGTGTTAGTGAGTGATACTGAAAGTAACAGTGCATGGACATTGCTCAATTGTGAAGGAGTCGTATACTCCTGTAGTGTCAAACTTAAACCTATTAATTTAAGCTAGATTTGAACTGTTCATTAACAAAAGTGTTGAATTGCAGTCAAATTACAAGGAAAAAACAACTTTTTTATGTTTGTTCAGACGGTGAAGAAGGGATGATAATGTGCAGAAGGAGGAGAGGAAAGATTGATAATTGCAGGAGAGAAAGGAGAAGGAAGGAAGGAAGGAGCAATAGGAGGAAGGAGAGAATGAGCAATAGGGGAAGGGGAAAGGAGGAGCAATTATTAGATGAGGTGAAGGAGGTGGAGGAGACAAGTTGCCGTGGATGTACTAGATGTGAACAACTAAAATAATGCGATAGGTGTATTGGGGATGAGAGGTGTTGAAAGAAAAAAGTGACTGAGAAGGAGGTGGTGGTGATTTCAGATTCCAGATTTCTTAATCCATGTGTATAACAAAAATTAATTAGACTTGAGTTCTAGCGTTGAAAATAATCAAAATTAAGACAACATGTTGAATGATATTGACCTATAGACTGAAGAGATTTACAATAATGTGGAACAAAGATGATGTAATATGCGAAAATTGAGGCATTGTTTGCACATGTAACGGTGAAGTTTGAACCTTGAGCTGTTCATTCTTGGGAAAGGGTATCTAGGATACTCTTCCCATCAACACTTGACCGTTATGACGATGGGTAGTGAGCACAGGTGAAGAGGATTGATTGATTGAGTACTTTATTTATGTAGATTACAATATATACTGGCTTATACACTTATTTACAATAGCTTACAATACAGCAAAATTATAGATCAATTTACATAATATAGACTAAGAAAATAATTACTGAACTGTATATGATATGAAAAAGCAATTTGTAATATAATAACTATAGATAATAATTATATTGATATGCATCTACATAAATTGGCGGACCTTTGGACATATCAATGTCCATTCTTCGGAAAGAATATTAAAAATATCCTCCCCACTAAAGGTGGTAGAGGTAAAGAGGTAAGAGGAGGTAAAGAGGTAAAGAGGAGGTAGAAGTAAAGGAGGAAGTGGTTAAAGGAGAAGAAGAGAGCGAAAATAAAGAAAAAATATGATGTAGGTATTTTGGAGGGAGTAGAAGTGCTGGTGCAAAATGATCGCGAGTTGGATTATGAGAAGTAGTTGAAGAATGTGAAAATAGGATTGAAGAGAAAACAACAGTATAAAGAGGTAATTTTCTTTCAATCATTCAGAATGGGGATGTTTCACAGAGACAAGTTCTCACTATTCCCTTCAGAATTTCACTAGTTTGGGAAGAGTACCACAGGCTTACGCCCAAAACGGTTCCAATTCGGTAATAACAGGGAAACAAGCACAAAAAATGCTTCCTCGAATGGATTTAATTATACTTACTAGTACAATTAATTATTATATGAGTTTTACTTATCTTAGTATAATAAAATATAGAAAAATGTGGAGATAACATTTTCCACTTTCGAGTTTGAAAGAACAAGACGACAAGATGGTTCTTCAAAACATTGTAAGATAAACTTCCGCCTAATATATTGCTCAGAAATCTATATATATATATATAAGCGAAATGGCACTCACTCACTGACTGACTCACTCACTCACTCACTCACTCACTCACTCGCATTACTAAAAATCTACCGGAACAAAAACGTTCAAATTTGGTAGGTATGTTCAGTTGGCCCTTTAGAGGCGCACTAAGAAATCTTTTGGCAATATTTTAACTCTAAGGGTTGTTTTAAGGGTTTAAAGTTCGTCTTTTAGCATGTATATTATTCTTCTCCCAATCTCTTAATTATAATTGAAATTTCCATATCATATGTTACTATAGAACTATAATCTAGATAGAGTACCTCTTCGAAACAGTTGTTAACTGGCAACTAAATTAATAATTTCGTCAGGTTGGCATTAAGTTGAGTTGACTTTGTTAGGTTGGCACGAAGTTGAAGATTTAAATGCATTTATCGCGGAAAAATTGATTGGGCACTGCTACTTCAATCCTGGGAGTATTATAATATTACTAGCCGTCAGGCTCGCTTCGCTCGCCATATCCGTTTAGCCAGACGTTTAGTCTGGCCCCCGACTGGATTGTCCTAACATATGATTAAAATGCTCAAATGAAAAATGCAGGCGAGCGAAGCGAGCCTGCTGATTTCATCCTTGGGTCGATCCAGTCGGGGGTCCAGGGGGGCGGAGCCCCCTGGCTAGACGGATATGGCGAGCGAAGCGAGCCTGACGGCTAGTTTTGAATAAACTGAAATCATAAATTAGCATTAGCGAATATTATACATGACCAACCCATATGGTTCGCTCTTGACCATTAGACATGTAACACCATTAGGAAAGTCATAGACTTGATGAAAATTGAGGGTGTTTCTAACTTTACATGTTCTAGTCTCCTCTCGCCAGTAATGGCAACAAATCCCGGATATCTCGCCGTTCGAAATTTACGGGGAAACAAATGCCGGATATTATGTGAGAGAATTCGGCGCCATAACTTGCAAGCCTATGGATGATAATTTATTCTTTATTCAATTGCCCGATGGTGTTGGATCCCATTATTACTAATGTAATTCGCAAGTTTGTTACAATTTTTTGATAACACATCACATTCGTGTAATGATGCTAGATTTGAACGGGGAGGAAATATTTCCTTTGTACATCATGGGTAACGTCTATGATTCTTTAAATCGTGAATTAGATTGAAGTGATTTGTGCTAACATTTTTAAACAGTAGGCTGGATATTTTTGTAGGAATATTCCATTTGTATAAGATTTCAATATTTCAAATCGTCAAGGTGATTTAGGTTAAAGTTCAACAAGTAAGTGCTAACAGTTTTTAATAGTGGGCTAAAATTTTTCTAAAAAAACTCCTTTTGTACATTTCAAATCGACAAAAGATTTTAACAGATTGAAGTTCAACTTGTCAGTCCCACATCACATTCGTGTAATGAAGCAACTGCTATAACAAGATTTGAACGGGGAGGAAATATTCCCTTTGTACAATATGGATGTCGTCTAAGATTCTTTAAATCGTGAATTAGATTGAGATTGTTAGTGCCAACATTTTATAACAGTAGGCTAAACATTTTTCTATCACTGAGTAATTTCCAGTTCAAAGTTTTTGCGTAAAAGCCTGCTTATTTGCATGACAATGCTATCAAATTAGCACACAAGGCAATGATGTCGATATTATTTGTTGCCGTAGCCCGATTTGGCGTGGAGCTGCGATTGGGTTAACCCCAATAGATCGATCCGTATAAATTAGGGCACCTATTAAGCGGGTAAACGCCACTGTGAATTATTCATTGATTGAGCTCTCGTGGCTTTAAGAGTTTCACTGTTCAGGGCACAACTTTATTTTGATCAATTCAAATCGCAGAAGCGCTACAATGCCAGTTTATTTTTATGCTGATATCGTGATAAATTGGTGAATACAAAAGAAGTGACTGGATAATGAATGTGGAATAACTCTATAATCGTGTAAATCAGTTGTAAGGGATGAACTTGTTGTAGACTATAGTTATACTAGTAGTTCTCATGAATACAACTTTCAATCTAATGAGAAGGGCCAGTACAGAAAGTACAGTATATTGTGAAGATTTAGCCATGATTGTCATCGATTATTTTCTCCATTGAAAGTGCTAGAGACACTGTTTCCAGGGACACCGGACTTATCAAGGAGTACCTTTATATCAAATACATACAAATTTCAACTTTTTGAATGAGAAAGACTAAAAAATTGTCAAAAAACCACAGATTTATTGATACTCAGAAAGACCGGTTTCGGTCATTATCAGAGTTTATCAGAGATTGACAATGGTGTAATTACCGAAACAGGTATTTCTAAGTATCAATGAATCTGTGTTTTTTTGACAATTTCTTGGTCTTTATAATTTAATGTTAATAATTACCACAATATCAACTCCTCAACTACACAAATAGGAAAAAAATTACCTTTATACCTTTACATACAAATTTTTCTCTACAACTGCAGTATTGGACTCCAATACAATAAAGATTTTTTTAAAATAATTTGTTAAATCAATTTAATAATAATAATAATATGATTCAATTTAATTATTCTATCTCATCATAATAATTTATTTTATAATGATATATTATTAGAATAAGATAAAACAATTTAGTATTATCTGGCAGGAACGAGAATTAACCTGGGTCGCACAGAGTAACAGACCACGGTCTAATCGACTCGCCCACCATGTGCTCGTAACAATAGAAAAAAGTATGGTAATGAATCGCTGTATCTTCAAAGACACATCCTTTCTGGATTGAGGCTAGTTTGGTTTTTTTAAATATTACAAAAAACAGAGGTTTTATCAAAAATCGTTACACATACGTTTCTGCGCCTTGTTTCAAAGAACTTGCATACCAAATTTCATCCAAATCGGACAATAACTGCGACTGTAACTGCGGTACCAACAAACAAACAGACGAAAGCCGATTGAGTCGAAACTAAGACCTCAGCTTCGCTTCGGTCAATTACTGATTTTATCACTATGGATTCAGCTTCAATTCTATACGCAATTCAAGTTCAAGTTGCAGCAATCGTTCAGGAATCTCAACACAGATTTCAAGAGTGTATTCGTGCAGGAGGAAGCCATCTTGAAGAAGTAATCGTCAAAAAGTGATAGATGTTATTAATAATTCTCAAATGGTAAGTCTTGAACTTTACATTAGTTTGAATTAAATCATTTTTGCCCTTCCCACTAATGTTTTATGGCGTTTTTAAAAGTTCCCGTTATTCTGTGCCACTCTGTATAATGTATAATTACACACCATGTTATGCACATAAAAGATCGTTCATGTTTACAATTAAGGAGTATATTATGGGCAATTTGTGATTTTCAAACCAAATGAAGATGTATCCCTTTACCTCTAATTCACAATTTGTTCTTCCATTATTGATAGTACTATTACTATAAAACAGCACATTCGACCAAGTTTGATGGAATATCTGTAATGCAAAACCTGTAAGCAGATATTAGTTGTCAAAATTCAAATTCAGTACAACAGATGAAAATGCATTTCAATCTTTCCTCAGATAAAATAAGTATAAATTCTAAATTGTTGAGAATGAGTTGGTTCCTTCATCTCTCTTCTACGGCAGCAAAAACCTCTCAAAATCGTCTTGCGAAGAATTTTTTCCCAGCTCGCTTTTGAGCCGGCATTCTTAGTGCTTTTTTTTCAGAGACGTGACTTGGAGCTTTTTCAATTTTCGACGAAGTGCGCTGTACGCGCATCGGGACTTCCGCTTTCAGGAAAACCGCGACCGGAATAAGTGAGTTAAGTTGCTTTCAGACAGGCGGAGTGTGGAGTGGAGGGATTGCAGATCCGTGGATTATTCGCATTCCGTGAAGTACGTCTGGCCCTTCGTTAACATTTCTACCCAGCAAAGAACGCGCTCCACTCTCTCTCCATATCCTTATCTCTCTCTGACTCTCTCATTCAGAGTTCTCTCTTCCAGTCTCACACCCTTTGAATGTGACAGGCATGCGCTATCGATTTCCTACTCCATAACAGTTCACTATGAATAGTGCAAAGCAATCCATCATAAATTATTCACTTCTGGGAATTTGTCTTAGCTTCCTGCTAAGCTTATCCACTGCTACTTATTCTCCCCTGGGAGGCTTCCTAGCATCATGACTTCATGTTCACCACCAACCTGTATCAGATCAGGTGGATTAATGTAGGATTAATATTTAAAAAGGTTTTTAAAAACTGTTAACAGAAGGGTTTTTGAGAATTTTTTTATTTGTTTATTACAAGCACTAACCGTTAGTGATTTGAAATGATTTGACTCAACCCGAAACTGTTTTTCAAAACGGTTTTAAAAATGTTCAAAAAAGGGCGTTTGATAATTTATGCTATTTATTACAATCATTATAACCTGATTTCCACAATGATTTGACTCGGAACTGCTCCTCCCATGATTGTTAGTATAATATATTACATTATGTTATAACATTATATTATGTATACATTAATATATAGGGAAAATAACGTAGTCCTAGAATTTTTAACGTTTTCCTAGAATTTTTTTCGAAAGTATTGCTTTCCGAAAAAATTAACGTACCCCAATTTCCAAATTTCTATACGTTTCAAGGTCCCCTGAGTCCAAAAAAGTGGACAAAGTGAAAAAAGTGGAATCCAAAAAAGATTCCAAACTATCTGGCTTCAGATACAATTTAAACAAAAAATTTCAAGTGGAAATTTGGATTGAGCATGAAAATCTCTATAATCAATGTCCAGTAAAATGTTCACCTAAAATTGAAAATAAGCTTGAAATTCGAGAAAATGTGATTATTCAATTGCAAACTGTTGGCAACTGTTGATTCTATTGAATGATTGACTATGAAGAGATAGCAGAGCTCATGTGTCTCCAGCGCTATTTTGCTATCACCAGCTGGCTCAGATCTTTGAATAGTAGACTTGAGATGCGCGTGAACACTAGCGTCAGGTGATCAATTTTCATAACGGCAAGGAAAGTTGTGTGAGTGCGCCACACCAGATTTTTGTTAAGAACCCACATTTAATCTGATCAAGCTTGTCTCAGCTATCATTGATATTCCAACTTATCTTATCATTGAGTTTATCACTCACTATAGGGCATAATATCCCCATACTAACTTCAAGCATAAAATCTTTCTTGGATAAGATATTTCATATATCTTGTAACGTTTGACTTTCGGAGGATAAATAAAAATTCCTATTTGAAGAAATTTATAGGTCTAAGTGGAATAATAGGCTAATATTGCCAAAGATGATAATGTTTAAAGATTAGTTAATATCAGGCATCATCGCTAAATTTACAACGGCCGAATAGAAATGAAAATAATTTTGCTACCTATATAATATTATATAAAATATTGAAAATTTGAGGTTAGGCGTAAAACATCTATTGATCGGCGACCTAATGATCGACCGAGTCGCATAACGTAGAATCTGACCAAACACCTTGGCAGAAACTTATTGTAACGAAATAGTATTCAACTTGAGGAACCAAAGGTTCCACGTGGCTAATTGTTGTAATATGAGAATCAATCTATAACCTTTAAAAAATTACTTTGCATGTAAAAAACGTATCAAAAAACCCAGACAAAAATAATTTAATGTTATTATTATAAATATTATTTATATAAATATAAATAATAGTAAATAGATTGACGCCAAGCAAGAGGCTAAGCGTACTCCACCAAAAGTAACGTGACACTCTTCATTGACAAATCATTTTCTCATCGTAATTTATCTGGCATCAAATTCTGATTGGCCATGCACAATGTGTGTATGGTAAAACATGAAAACTTGATCTTGATTCTTCTATTCCAATAGGGAAATCCATTATTTGCACACTGACAAGTATGCCTATGATTGTGTTATTCTTGTTAATAGTGAGGAGGAAGCAGAACATGTAGCCTAATGCTCGTTTGTAACAAGCTCATTGATGATATAAGTTGATTAAATAATCAATTCAGGTTAGTGATAAATTGGGTCTTCAAATTTCAATTATCACTGCAGAAACCGACATGCGTGAAATTTGCAGGTTTTCAAAATGAAAGCATCACATGTGCAGGTTGTTCGCTTCTCAGAGGATCCCAACATCATACATGAGTAAAGGTTTTCAAAATATCATTCAATAAATCCTCTTCACTTTTTTAATGTGCTTGTGGCCGTAAAACACGATCCTGTATGCAATACCGCTCTCAATAATCCAATAATCACCTTCAATGTGGATGAGAACGATTGAATGTGTCAGAATGACATGGAAAAAGCGCGAATGATATCAGCCAGCTTTCCCCTTTCATTGACGAGTTATTAAGAGATTTTAACCGTGGTAACGAGGCTCTTACCGTCACCTATAACTGTAATAATCACTGGAACAATTCTAGTCATGCAAATGAATCATACTGATAAAATTGGATTTCATGTTCTTGCAGAGAATGAGTCCTTGGTTTAGTTTGATTAACCAATATTATTTATTCAAAACCGATAGATTTTTACTTTAAATGTTGTTATTAATGATGCCGTTAATGGTTTAATACTATGGTATTCATTCTGTGCTACTAAGATACAATACCGCTATAATGCTATTAATACTCTGGTACTGATTCTCAGACTCATCATATATTTATGTACAGCACAAATAATAAGGTAACTTTCAACTTATTAGAAATGAATAACACTGTACCTAATATCGATAGAAGAAAGACACTCGAAAAACTTACATTATAGATGAGAGATATTTCGATGGCTTGGCAATCTTCCTCGAAAAGCTAGATATCATATTTATGTAGTACAGTTGAAATTCACTTCTAAGCACAAATAATAGTTTTTTAAAGCAAGGCTCCCCTAATCATATTCATTCTTTAAAATTTATCAATTCTCTTATTTTCGACTATAATCATATTTTTAACTAGAGTTCTTCAATATTGATTTAATAACTTACTTTTCAAGTAACCTGTTAAAATAGGAACTGTTTGTTAAATTTTGTTGTATAAAATTAAACTTGAACTGTAATATTTTCGAAAACTTAATCATCTTGTATTTATAATCATTACTATATTTTTGATCAATTTTTTATAAATTCATATAAATTTAAAGTTCAACAATAAATTCATCATTAACCTTTGTTCTGCCTTTCACTTCGTACATTCCCTTACACACGACCCTGATCTATCTCTCTTTATCTTTTTCTTCTTTACTATTATTAGTTCAGTGAGTGAAATTATAGTAAAGTAATTATTTTATCAATTCATAGTAATTGATTGGCGCCGGGCAAAATACCGTATAGAGTGAGGGAGTTCGAAACCCACTCTAAACAAAGACCGACAGAGGAAAGAGTTCATTCTCATCTATTCTATCTGTTCTACACTTGATAGAAATCACAAAAACACCTTACTATATATGCACTGAAATTGGAATTTATTTGCCAAATAATTTTACAGACATTACTACAATCACAAAATAATAGTTTACAGTATAAACAGTAATAAGGTTAACAAAAGTACAAAAAATTTTGAAAGTACAACTATTATAATGCACTCAAAAAGGGTAGATTCAATCCCACATTTTCTACCTATTGATTTCAATCATCCTGAAACCAGAATACTTTCGGATAGTTGTGAGCGAATAATCCAATCGCCAAATTCCAAAATCATCATGAAATTTCTCAATTCAAGGTTTGTGGAATTGAATCGAATTCGATTAGTTCTGGTTGGGTACGAAATGGGATTGGCAATCGTTTCAGAGCTGGAACTTGTTTAATCAGCTTAGCCCATGTTTAATAGTTGCGTCCCTAAATAGCTTTTGCCAACCTAGTCTAGTAAGCATCATTGGTAGTGCGAATGAACGGGATTCAGATTCAGTGATTTCTAATTGAACCAAATATTCAATCAAGTAATTAAGCTCTATTTCAAGTTTATCAACGCTATTAAATGTGCTATCTGTGATGGACATTACAGTATCCAGAAATCAAGCAAAACTTTGTGAAGTTTATCGCATTTATCATAGAATACGAGCTTTAATAATTTTCACGTTCAATTTCGAAAACGAGCCAATTCATATTATTTTTGCATTATGAACTGCTGCGTTTGCATTTTATTGAATCCACAGTTAATTACGATGTATGATGCGATCACGGACTGTTGTGATTGTATCACCGTTGAAGTATCCATTACATCCGTCAAATCGTCATAAAATTCTCATTACATATGGTTTTTATCGTATGTAATGTGATAATATTACTCATATTTTCTCTTCCCAATTTTTTCTGAATTCGTTATGGATTACGTAATTTGGAGTTGAAACTATATTCTCTTTTACAAAAAACTAATAAGAAGTTGGTAAAGAATTGCGGTTTCCTCTGTGGGTGAACTGCAAGCTGAAAACATGATCGACTCCAGCTTTTCTCATCTTTATTCAGGTTTTCATTTCCTATTCGACGGAGCAATGCTGGCATAATTGGAAAGGGTGGATTGATATTTCCTGGTGCAAGTCACTCAAAGAAGTGGCTTTCTCAGTTTCGAAGGTAGACAAAGGAGTGCAGCTCGCTGTGAGCCTATTTTACTATGCAGCCGCTTTCCATTGTTAGTGAGAACAACACTGATCCCAGCCACTACAAAAGAGCACTCTTTTCTGGGCCCCCGAGCCGCCATCAATAGCACAAGTCATCTTTTGTAAGCTGCGCAAGCAGGGGAAGTTTGGGGCACGAGTTGCTCTTAATAAATGTCTAAAAAAAATAGATCCACTGTTTGTAACGCACTGGTGATGTCATTAATTGAATACTCTCTTGATACTCCGACACACATTATTATAGTGGGGTATCATAATCAGGACTAAGATTAGTATTAGCAGCTTTTATATGTATAATATAATTATTATGTATATTATGTTTTGTCAATAAACCCTCTGGTTGCAATTGTAACGCACTGGTGATGTCATCAATTGAATACTCCGACACATATTATTATAGTGGGGTATCATAATCAGGACTAAGTTTAGTATTAGCAACTTTTATTTGTATAATATAATAATTATGTATACGTTTGTCAATAAACCCTCTGGTTGCAATTCATTGGCAATCAGAGAAATTATTATACTATTAGATTGTCCGAAATTGGTAGATTACCATGTCTTCTCTACAGAATAATACAATTGCAATTGAAAATAATATAAAAATAACTAGTAGAAAGCAACAGGCTCAGCCCAAAACTGTTCTTCTTCCAAATTGTTAAAAACCGTAACATTTTCAAAAGATAGGTTACATTTCTCCCACAAGAATTTAAGGCGAATTTTTTTTCCAAAAGCAAAGAAACTAGTTATTTAGAAGGATGAAACACTTAATTCGATTTCAATATTGAACTTGATAACAACTGAAGACTTGAGAAAAATTGAGTTTATTTGGAGCCAAAACTTACACTTATACATATCTTAATTACAGCAAACTCTTAAATCATTTTTATAATCCAGATTCATGTTTGCTTCGTATATTAATAAAGATCTTAAGCCTAGTTTACACATCGCCAAATGGCGAGACAGTTCTCTTTGGACAATTCTATTGTATGTGGACAATTATTGTCCGAAGACAACTGTTTCGCCAATAATTGTCCACATACAATAGAATTGTCCAAAGAGAATTGACTCGCCAATTGGCGATTTGTAAACTAGGCTTTAATGACTGAATGATCTCATAGTTCTTGATGACTAATAGTTCATAATGACTAATCCAATGAAAACTGTCATCATGACAAAATTAAAAACTGTCATCAATCTGATTTTTACATGGCACCATTTTTTGATCACTGTCACAGCCATTAACAAATACATATTTTCAATCTGATGTTTTTTCTAGTCTGATAAACTTGAAATCTTTTAAGGATTGGAAGTTATTGATTTAGGAATGTAGAGAATTTCTAAAATTTAGGTCCATGACGATGACTGGATACTCTGATTCTTCCTAGTAAGATCCTTTAAGAGTATTTTTTTCGAATGCATTTTTGATCAACACTATTCTGATGTGTTGTTAATCTTGAATAATAGCGTAATTCACTGATAAAATGTAGACTCGAATTGTTATTGACATTACAGACTGCATCTCATTATTCTACTCAGCTCTGTCGTTAACCTCAAATGACTTTGATGATCGAACTGGTGAACTGATATTCTTAAGTTGTCGAAAGCAATTTGAACGTGAAATCTTTTGATCTATTCAAACAAGAATAGTCTACGTGTTGAAGCAAGTGCAGGCTTGTAGCCGGATGTTGAAAAATTTTACAGTCAATTTACTCGTGATCAGGGAACTAGATGGCAGGAGATAAAACCATTTGTTGAATGCAGTTGGAAAGCTGCCATCTCCCAGTTGCTATTCACTAATGTTTGAATTGAACTGGTCGAAAATTGAATATTTTCTAGCAATGAATTAAACAACAATAATAATAATGTTGTTAGTTGAATAAAGTTAAGAACTGTTGTTTTACCAATGTTTTCATTCATTAAAGACATCGAACTAGTCTCAGTTTTGTATCATTTTTTTTAATGAATAAGAAGTTCGATGAGTCGTAGATTAAGTTGTGTGCATCTAGTAAGATGAGGTACAAAATATGTACATGAAGATGATTATTATTAATATGATAATAGCTGAATGTAACTACGGTCTAATTAATTAAATTAGACGGTGCCATTAATTCAATTGATTCATTTCTGAATCCGACATAGAGGTTGCTTTTGCTTTCATGCCAAATTTCGCTTTAATCGGCGAGAGAATTGCAGATAACTGACAAACATAAAAATTTCAACTGAAAGCAAGTCAAGTGACAAATCAGAAGACAAGAGTTTCAACATTTCTGAAATATGTCTTTGACTGTTTGTTTTATGTAAAATGTGTGGAAAAGATGGAAGAATAAATAGGATAACTGAAGACCAGCATATTGAAGCTAGTGTTGCTCTCTAGTAGAACAATCAGTAAATAGCCGAAATTGACCGATTAAAATGAGGGGAATGTTTGAGAACATTATTAGACATCCGGAAAGAAGTACAGTATACATAAAATAGTTGCAATTTGTTAGTTCAACTTGAAATAAGATATTATGATATAAAACATCTTTGATGGTGGAAGAATGAAGTTTTCTGCCCAACTGTACTAACTGTACAGTAAAGTGTACAGCCTACACAAATTCAGGGGTATAGGTAGGCAACCTGCAGAGCACAATCTGACTGTATAGCCTGGTTTTCACTAGTAGAGTTAGTGGTCAAGTAACTGGCATACCGTACTAGTTACTCTACCGAGCTAACTCTACTCTCCTTACTTGGTCGAGTAACTGTTTTTACTAAAATTTGAGAATAGTAGGTAAAGTGTGTTGTCTATAAAATAGTTAACAGAACTAACCTTAAAATGTCAATACTTTTTAATAAATTAACACGTAAAAACTTATTAACACTTTTTAATAAATTGATACTTTTTTACTATAAAACATTTTTATTGTTACTTTGTTTAATATTATCACATAATCTTGTTAATTTTATTGTACTATATACTTCTAGGATTTTGTACTTTTGCTAACTTTATTAGGCTACTGTTATTATTTTGTAACTGTAGATATGTCTGTAAAATTATTTGGCAAATAAATTTCAATTTTTAATAAATAACAATACTTCTTAAACTTGATAGCCTACTGCACGATTCTACTCCACTAGATCAAGACTTTCATTAGCATAGTAGTGGTGGAATAGAGTGAGAAGCGGTGGTGTGGGAAGGCGCGTTGCGGTGAAGTGGTAGAGTACTATATCATGGTGCTATCCACTTTACTCTACTAAAAACTGGTACTCTACCATGACTCTACTCTACCATGAAAGTGGTTGAGAATTCACTGAGAGAATTCACAACATAGTTAGTACTTGCCCAGGGAACTCTACTAATGTAAACCAGGCTTAAAAGACCAGCAGATCGTGTTCTGCAGGTTGCCTACCTATACCCCTGCATTTGTGTAGACTGTACATTTTACAGTACAGTTGGACAGAAAACCTCATTCATCCACGATAGAAGATGTTTTAAATTATAATATCTCATTTAAAGTTGAACTAACAAGTTGCAACTATTGTATGTATACTGTACTTCTTTTCGGATGTATAATAATGTTTTCAATCTTTCCCCACTCATTTTAATCAGTCAATGTCGGCTATTGACACATTGTTCAAGTAGAGAGTAAAACTAGCTTTAATATGCTAATTTATAGTGATACTATTTGTTTTTCCACTGTTCCATTCATCTATATCATTCTATAATAGAATAAAGGAAAGAGTTGGTTTGGGATAGGAAATTCACGAATGAGGAATCATCACTTCTGAACTATTGCACTAACTTGAAATTTTGCATAAATATAGATTCTTAATCTACCGAGGATGGTTATAGGCCTGTTTAAAATTCTTCAAGATTTCAGTACGTCAACACATACACAAGTTTTCAGTTTATCAAGTTTTTTATTGGACCTTTGCGAAGCACGGGGTACCTGCTAGTTTAACATAATACAAACAGTCTAAAACATATTTCAGAACTGCTGCAACATATTGTCTTATGATTTGTCACTTGACTTGGTTTTAGTTAAGATTTTAATGTTTTTGAGTTGTCAGTTATTCGCGATTTTCTCGCCGATTAAAGCGAAATTTGGCATGAGAACAGCTTCTAGTTCAACTTATGTCAGAGTCAGAAGTGAATCTATTGAATTTATGGCATTTGGCACTATTTCAATGTGAGACAGAATCTCATTTTACAAATCAACTTTGTTCACAGTCCTCCTTCAATCATTCAGTCCATTCTCTAGACAGTAAGTTACACTTATTCTCACAAATTCAAATAATGTTATCCATTCAAACTCACAATATTTACAATCAGAAGAAATAAGAAAATAAAAACATCCAGCTCAGTAACATAAGAAATAATGAATAACAAATAATGTTATCCATCCAAACTCACAATATTTACAATCAGAAGAAATAAGAAAACAAAAACATCCAGCTCAGTAAGATGAGAAATAATGAATAAAAACTAATTAAATAAATACTGATATGCTTTACCAGTACAATAATGATGTACAATAAATACTACTAATAAATGATGTACTTAAAAAAAAAGGTGTGATGAGGAATATGAATATACATAGATATACGCGTACTCAACCATTATTATGTTATTCTGTCAGATTTATTTATGCACTTGTATTATTTCCCCATTCTGCTTCTGATTCTAACTTGATTTTATATCCCAACCTAGATAGTTTTTGAGTATTTTATTTTTTTAAAATCAACATAGACTGAATTAATGACATACTTCATCATCAACATCAATAAGCTACACGCCCACAACTCGTTTATATCCAAATATCTATGGCGGAATCGATATTTGTGCAACTCATATCGTGTTCTAAACAATTCGGCAATCTACTGACTTTGGCAAAACGTTTGCAAATCAGTCGTCCACGATATTTTTCTAATTCATTTTCTTCATGTTCACTACAGTAGATACATAATCAAAACCTAATTGAACATTGGATTGTATAGAAGAAATAGAGAAAAACTGTTCAGAATCCAGTGTAAAGTTCTTCTTCAGGTACCTTCTCCATTACGGAGGTTGGATGCCATCATGGCAATTCTTAATCTGTTGACTGCTGCTTACTTTGTTGACTGCATGAAGTTACAATGTTGCAAAAGATGAGAAAAAGTTTGAATTCATTTACAATGAGATCTATTAAATACAATGAGTGTTTTTACACATCTTGAATTCATAGCCCAATTGGAAAACTGAGATGTTATTCAGTTTTGGAGTTGAGAATTGAGTAGTAATGTGACAAAATTAAAAGTAATGTGCCAAACTTAAATTGAATCTCAAGCTCCAATGTAATGAAATTTAAATGAAGTTAGAGTCCTACGTGAGCCAAATAATCTACTCTTGTGATAAAAATGGCATTTGATTCATATCATTCTCCACTCCCAATCTAATATGGTAATTTGATTTCTGCCGTTGAATTTAACCCAGTTGAACGTAATCGTTCAAAAAGTATTTTTTCCTTAGGGCTAGTATTGAATGTAATAGTATATTTCGCACCTAGGGCCGAAAATGAGACTTTTCCGGCTCGAAATCGGTTTTCAAGTCCGAGGCCGTAGGCCGAGGACTAGAGCCGGAAAAACATTTTTGCCCATGGTGAGAACATTATTTTTCGCCACACACAAAAATAAACAATATATATAATATATATGAGAATAATTGTTTATTAGGCACTTCCGAAAGCAAAACAGGGAAGGTCATAGCTCTAGCAAATCTAAGGTAATCCGAATATCAGGAAATTGTCCAAGTATTTTTATATTTTATTCTGATTTGTCTAAATAACCTAAAAGATTATGTTCAATTATGTAAGAGGTTGAGTTTATACTTTTTATTCTTCCAAATGACAATAAGATGATATTATTATAAATGTTTCGATTCTTGAATATAAACTTTATTATAAACACAAATAATGAAAAGTTTTTTGATCAGCTGTTTTAGCACACTTGAAATTTAGCCAATCTGAATGTCAACGTCAACAATGCTTGTTGTCGTTGACTTCGGAAGTTTAGGTTAGAAGTTCTATCCTATTCTGAAAATCTAATTTGAATAGTTTATAATATATATATAATATCTGTATTTTATTCATCCAAATAAAATTATAGTATCTTTTTGCAGAATACTTATTCAATTCTAGAAGCATAAACTGATTCCGTTTCATAAACCATTTTGTAAACACGTTCACATCAAATCAGAATCAGCTGACTTCAAGGTTATTTTACAGCCCTAGGGCCGTAAAACTTTTACCGGCCTGGTCAGAAAACAATCATTTTCGGCCTCCATATGACGCACGAAAACCAGCTCATTACATCCAAGTGGGGCGAAAAAAAATATAAATCTGAGTACCCTTTTTAATGAAAATCTGACTTGAAAATGGCATTAGTATCTGTAACATGTCGTGGCCAAATAATTTAAATAGATACTCAGATTTATATTTCCATTTATCGACAGTGTTTGTTCAACTTTTCTTTGGTTGGTTCGCTTTTTCAAACTGAATAGACCAATAACTTTATCTAACCTATATTTCTCTTACATTAGCACATTAGTCTATATACTGTCCATTTTGTGATAGGTGAAGTCTGATTTGAATAGGTTTGAGCGGTGCCTCATAATATCAAAGATAATATTGGGGACCGAGCTTCGCTCTGGACTACAAAAGCATAAACAATTTATTACGAAAGAAGAAATTATAATAACATTCATAACATTCATACAGATATGTTCCATCTATCTAATCACAGTAAATTGAAATTAATTCCCAGAAGAATGCAAAAACTTCCCTCACAAAGGCCCAGTTGCACAAAAGCCGGTCAAATTTTAATCCTGATTAACTTCACGTGAACCAAATCAGAAAAGACCATTCAAAAAGATGGATCTTCTGGAATTAATCAGGATTGAAAATAATCCGGTTTTTTTGCAACCGGCACTTACTACCTGATCGAATGATTACAAAAGTTCAACAGCTGAGTCATAATTTTGACACAGTCCTACACATAATTATGAACTCGCTCTCTCACTTCCATCACCAACAGACGACGAAATAATTATTATTATCATTTGTTTTTCCAAGGATGGATAATAATTATCCTCTCAATGTCCTTCAGCGAGTTTTATCAGGGATGAGACCAAGTGCAATCGAATCTTTATATTATAAACCTACTATGTTCTGAATTTAGTGAGAATCGTTAGAGCTGTTTTCGAGATCCGGTGAAATACAAACATATAAACATCTAGACATCCAAACATCTAAACATATAGACAGAAGTTGCTCGTTTTATAGTATAGGATTAAAGCTTTTCATCCTGATCACATCTATATTATCATTCTCTCATCACCACATTATATCTACTGTTCATTTTTGATAGATGAAGTTTGATTTGGATCTGTTCGAGCGGTGCTTTATTTAAGTAGATGTTGCCAGGCTTTTTATTCGTGAACAGACTGTGATAATGGATGTCTCAGGCTTTATTTCGTTCACTGATTCGTTGCCTTGTTTTACGGCTGACGACGTCTGATCGTTTTCTGCAAAAAAACAGCCGATCCAGGTAGACAGGGCACAAAGCACAGGGCTGCTATGCTCCCTTTTACGACATTCTACTCGTTCTCAGCTTTCTTCTCTTGAATAATTTCCTAGCATCACCCGCAGCCCTTACTTTTTCTTTCTCCTGAACTCCTTGGCTCTCTTAGGGATTCTTTCTTTTAAACTCCTCCATTTTTTGTATACTTTCTTATCTTCTCTACAGCTTTCTTCATCTCACTCACTCTCACTTTTCCCCTAACCTCTTCTATTTCTCCTCATTCTTCCCCATTTCCTCCACTTGTTTCTTCATCTTATTTTTCTCCCGTCATTTTTCTTCTTTCTCCTGTCTCTCTTCCTCTCTGTTCTCTGCCATTAGTCTCTCTCAAATTAAACATCAATCTCTCCCATCTCTCTATTCTACTCCCAAATTCTTTCTTTCTTTTCTCTTTTTATTCATTTTCTTCTCTTCTTCCTAGTGGATGATTGGTAAACTGGACATTATCGTCCACGTAAACAAATAAAAAAGTCATTCTATTTTATTCTATTCTCCCTTCAGTTTTCCTTCCCCTTTACATCCTCGATTTGCTTACTCCTCTTCATCTCTTTTTCTTCTTTCAAGTTTATAATTTTTTCTCTTATATATTCGATCTAAATTTTCTCTCTCTCTTCTCAAATTATTCTTTTTTTTCTCTTTTCCAGTTCCTGTTTCTCTCTTCCTTTCTATCCATCCCGTTTTCGTTCTTTCTTCTCTTCTTTCCACCCCTTTTTCATCCTTCACTATTATCATACTGGGATTCATAAAACTTCTGTATTAGAAAAATCCGGAGGAAGTGTAGTTTCCCATGCCGTTCACATACAAAAGTTTGATAGATTCGTATTTCCCATGTTCAACTCATCTCTTTTCTCTTCCTGTTTTCTTCTCACCTCCTGTCTCTGTCTTAAAATAGTTTTCCTCAATTCATTTCAGTTACTTTGCTTCTGCTCCCTCTTGATACTATTCATAATTCTTCTTCTTCTCGCTTCTTTTGTTTTTCATTTTCTCTTTCTCAACTTTGTTTATACTTTGATTTTCTACCATGATTATTTCCCTCCTTTTTCTTCTTCTTCATGCTTCTCTTGTTTTACCATTTTCTCTTTTCCAACTTTGTTTATACTTTGATTTTCTACCAAATTTGCTCTCTCCTCCATAATAAGTAGCTTCCTGTTCATTTTTCTCTTTCCTCCTTCACTTCTCCACCTTCTAACATTTATTCTGCCTTCCACTTTTTTCTTCTTCCCCTGAGTTCTTCCTTCATGGTATCACTTTTCTTTTCCCTCCTTCTCATGCCTCTTGTCTTTTCTATCTAGTTTCCCCTTCTCATTTTTTTATTTTTCCACCTCTTCTTTTTATTTGTCTACTTCTTCTTCTTCTTTTTCTTCTTCTTCTTCTTCTTCGTCATCTTCTTCTTTTTCTCCTTCTACTTCTTCTCCTCCTTCTACTCCTCCTCCTCCTCCTAATCCACCTCCTTCTCCTCATCCTCATCCTCATCCTCCTCCTCCTTATTCTTTTTTTCTTCTTCTTCCACCTTCTTCTGCTTCACCATTCCCTTCTACTTCTCCCTTTTCTCGTTTTCTTCCTTCTTTGCGTCTTCCTTTTTCTTCCGATTCTCCTCCTTGCTGTCCTCTTTTCCTCTGCTCGTTCAGCAAATAATCGCATCAAATGTCTTCGTCACAACCCACGGTTGCCTCGCCTTGCCTTGCCTTGTCTTGCCTTGCCTTGCCTTGCCTTGCCTTGCCTTGCCTAGCCTTGCCTTGCCTTGCCTTGCCTTGCCTTGCCATGCCTTGCCTTGCCTTGCCTCAACCACATCGATTCGAAGGCCTGTCGTCCGTCCAGATGGAGTGGCTCCAAATGATGGATGATTATCGGTGTCGTTTCTTCAACCGTTATCGACATTTTATTGTCTCAACTTCCACTATAACCTATAACCGATTCGAGTGGTAGTCCGTTATCGGCCTGCTAACTATTTCATTGCTTAGTCGATAGTGCCATCCATCTTTACTGCTTTAATTGAGGATCCAGGACTGTAGAAATTTATGGTGGGCAGCAGATGAACAAGTCAAAACTCATAAAAACAAGAGGTGCTTCCATCGTCATCAGAGTGAGGGAACGTTTTAAATTTATGATAGGCAGCAGATGAACAAGTCAAAACTCGTGAAAACAAGAGGTGATTCTATCGTCATTAGATTGAGGAAACGTGTGATTCGTAATAAAATGTGTAACGTGCAACTATGTGTAAGTCCGACGAACCTGTTATATTTATGATTTTGGAATCAATGCCTTGTGTATCGGTACCCAACTTATTCTTTGTAGATTCGTCCACTTTTGAAAATTATATTTTCAATAGAACAAGTGAACTGTATAATCCGACTGTGTATATCATCTTTCAAAATCACCTCCTTCAATCCCTTGATTCCTGTACACTGTATAGTCCGCACTCAAGTCTACATTATCTTAAGAATGATTATTCACAAATGGAGAAAATGGGTTTCCCCAAATATGTCTCCCTAACAATAAAAATTGTACTGATAGAAATGAAAATGAAATCAACTTATGCAATAATGCATAATACAAACAACAAAAAAATACCACTTAATTCAAAAATGAAAAATACAAAGATTTCAAATACTTATGGAAAAAGTAAAAATAAAACCTATGGAGAATTCAAAATTCCAAAACTTATAAAAATAAAGAATATAATAACAAGTAATGAACAAAAATTTGAAGATTATACTATCAATAGAATGAATTAGTATTTTTTAGTTAATGTTATCAATTATTCAGTACTCTTATTCCTCTCCATGGGTATCATGTTTCCATTTTCTTGCGTCATGCTCCGATTATTTCTAAGGACCTTCTTTAGTATAATTCAGTTTATCAATCGTTTTCTACTGTTATTCTCTCTCTCTCTCTCCTCTCTCTCTCTCTCTCTCTCTCTCCTCTCTCTCTCTCTCCCTCTCTCTCTGGGAAGGATACTTCGAATATTCGTTCGGAAGAATGGACATTGATATTTCCAAAGCTCCGCCAATTTATGTTATATATTATATATGTTACAATATTATCTTCAGTTATTACAAATTGATTTTTTTCATATCATATATACAGCTCAATAATTATTTTCTAAGTTTATATTTTGTAAATTCATCTACAATTTTGCTGTATTGTAAGCTATCGTATATAAGTGTATAAGCCAGTATATATTGTAATCTACATAAATAAAGTACTCAATCAATCAATCTCCGATCTCCCAATTTATAGTCTCCAGTTTTAAGTAGTCTCGATTTCTCATTTTTGTTCATACTAATTATTGGATTGAGTTTGCATTTGTTCTAAAAGTTTTGCTTTTACTATGACTTCTCGTTTTTCCAAGTCCATTAGGATTAAAACTCCTAAAAAAACACTATTCGTATTGAAAATTTTCTTGAATAAAAGGCAGGTTCCTAGATATCAGTATCATAGTCCGTGTCCGGTTCAGTGAAAATATTCTTCCCACGATTTCTAATTGGACTATTCATTCTCTTTCAGTACGGCTGAGTGGGAAAAGTCCCATTAGAACTCATGGGAATAATATTTGCTCTGAACCGGACGCAGATACTGATACTGATAGATGTGGGAATCTCCCTTTAACTGAATTTGAATGCTTTCTTTGATGAAACGAGTTGATAATTATGATTTTCTCTTGATAGGTGGATGCAGCAAGAATCCTGAATTGCAAACTCATCGATGTCCAGATGACCAGCTATGGAATCATGAAAGTAGAAAAGTATTCCATCTACAGTTATATTACATCAGTAATCAGTAATTACATCAGGTAAATTACATCAGTGTTTCTTAATAGAAATTTTGTAATAGTAATAGTAGACAGAAATTTATATAATTCAAATTCTTGATTATTTTTATCTTCACTCATTAGTTATTGATTGATTGATTGATATTTCCATTCCAATGATGAAATTTCTGAGTTCACAGTGAACATTCATTTGTAGATGGTATAATTTCCATATAGCTTCTATTATATTCATTAGAGGGTTTGTAGTTCTTTTTACTTAAGTTTGTTGTAGTTAGTAGTTAAGTTGATGTTCTAATTTCCATGTAGCTTCTATTATATTCAGTAGAGGGTTTGTAGTAGTTTTTAGTTAAGTTTGTAGTAGTTAGTAGTTAAGTTGATGTTTTAATTTCCATGTAGTTTTTATCATATTCAGTTGAGGGTTTCTGGTAGTTTTCAGTTAAGTTTGTAGTAGTAAGTAGTTGAGTTTTAATTCCCATATAGTTTTTTTATATTTAGTTGAGGGTTTGTAGTATGTAGTTTGTAGTATCATGCAGTAGTATGTTGTTGGAAGTATAAGTTCATGCATAGTAGGAAGTAGATAGTTGATAAAGTTTTAATAGTTGTAGAATTGTAAATAAGATATTATGATGGTATATTTCATTCATATAATTATTCATTCATCACAATATTAACTATGTTCTTGACTATGTATTTACATTTGATAAACTGTAGATGAAGTTTCTAAAATGTTTTAGGATTTTCATGTTTATTTGTCCTGTAAGTTTGTTCTTCAATTTAAAATTTCAGTTCGTTGTGTTCAATAATATTATAATTTTTATCTTATTATGTACCGGTAGTTTTAGAATTGGGAATAACATTTTTATTTGATCCATCTATTTCCATTCAACCAGGAGTGTTGCCCTACATATTTTGCATTTTCGAATTCAACCTCGTGATCGACGGTTACAAACATTTTTTCATGGTTATTGAGAAATTTGAAAGCATTTCAATGTTATAGCAAGTGTTTGAGTAGAGTGGTTGGCTACGTGGTGATAGGCTAGGTAAGTAACGGAAATTTGTGACAGCATTTGAATGAGTGACAGCTGCTCGCTTTTTGACGAGAAATGCTCATTAAAAAGTCATTTCCTCACTCATCACAGTGTATCAGAAGAAACTGTGCCTCCGTTAGTTATCAATCTCATCATCGATGCACACGTCTGGGAAACTCAGACTTGCAACTCATGAAAATGAGAATGAGTTTTTACAAAGACTCATTCTTATCAAAGACTGAAAACTATATAGTGAGAATGAGACTTTGTAAAGACTCATTCTTACTTAATAGATTTTTCATCCGGAGTGAGGGTTTAGAAGAAAATATCGGGGGACCGAGCTTTGCTCTGAAGTGTAACAGCATAGAAAATTTGTAACGAAAGATTGAATTTATAGTTTATATTTATTTATTCATTTTTTCAGTCGTACAATTATTTTTACAGTTATATGAGGAGGCGCAACAGGCTTATTCCCAAAACTGTCCCTTTTCAATTTTATACTACAGTCCAAATCAAAATCTAGATTGAACTACTATCACTCATCAAAGTAACAATTTATTCATACTTCAAAAAACAAACACATCATCAATTACAAATAGATATACTATGAATTCTATTTAGAATTATATACTATGTATGCTATAATATATGTTAATATATCATGTACTATTCTACACTACATCTAGCTACTATTTTGAACTTTCTGAAGTAAACATGTTTTCTAAAAAAGAGAAATAAACAAAAATAAATTTTTCTTGCTGGATTATTATTCTCGTGAGATCAGCTAAGGAATAACCCACACATGCACTCGCTCACTCACTTCCATTACGGTATCGACAGACGACAAATTTCCCAGCTGTTTTTCCAAGGGCGTATTTATCCTTCTAATGTCCTTCAGCGAGTTATCCCAGGGTTGAGACCTAGTGCAATAGAATTTTCATATCACAAACCTACTTTGTTCCAAATTTCGTGAGAATCGTTAGAGCCGTTTTCGAGATCCGGTCACATACAGATATATCTTCTTCTTCTTCTATATCTATAAAAGGCTAAGCCCCGACAGACTGAAATCACTCCACAGCCCAAACTACTGAGCCTACAAACTTGAAATTTTGCACAATTGTTTATGATAGCCTCAAAACATTCACTAAGAAAGGATTTTCAGAAATTTGCCCCCCTGAGGGAGCTGGGACCCCCCAAAAATTCTGTACTTTTCAACCGCTCATTGCACAGCAAAGTCATAAGGAACTTTTTTGTTCAGCTACGAAAAAAAAATAGATCTATGCAGAAAAATTCCGACCAGGAGCAGAGAGGGGTCCAGGAGAGGGCATTTTTTGAAAAATTTTCATGTAAAATCACACTACAGCTCAAACTAATTGGCCTACAGACTTAAAACTCTGCACAAATATTCTTCAAACATGCTAGACGCGCACTAAGAACGGATTTTGAGATATTTTGCCTTTAAGGGTTTCAAAGGATGAAAAAGGATCTTATTTTTTAAGGTTATGAAAATGGCAAGGTGAATGCCATATGGAACTGAGATAATATTGACACATGATATTCAAACATTTGTAATCATTGGAAAGCTTAAAATAATTTTATCAATCAGCTGATCGAATTTAATTTTCATTCGGCTCAGACAAAAGCCTCTCTAAATGGAGGTAGAATGATAAGGTTGACAACTTTCAGTTCTGTTGTTTTAACATTTTTTTCAAATCACTTTCAAAAAGTACTTGTAGTACCTACTATTGTGTTTGAGACACTTCTGGCGCTAACATAGTTTCACAACTATTCTGTTCCACACTCCTATCTCTTGCAGTCGTTAACCATATCTATAATAAAATAAAGAGTTGGCTTATACACGTACGGGATAGGAAAATTATGTTTGACGCATCATCACGTCTGAACTACTGGACTAATTAACTTGGAATTTTGCATATAGGCTAGATTCTTAATTAACCAAGGATGGTTATAGGCCTATTTTCAATTCTTCAAGATTTCATTAAGTCAAGTTTTCAGATTATCAAGTTTGAAAATAGATCCTTGCGAAGCACGGGTTCCTGCTAGTAAACATCTAAACATATAAACAGAAATTGCTTGTTTAATAGTATATAATAGGATGTATGAAGACATAAATGTATAAAGGCATTAGAAACAGAAGATTGATTCAAGAATTGATTATCTTAATGGTGGGATTTACTTCAAACTGTCAGCATTCCTTATAAATATCATCAACGCTTCCCATTTAACCAATACTGACAGTTGAATAATTGAATTCCACTTTGGAAGTCCCTACCCCCGAGTTAAAACCCTCCGAGCAATTAATATAAATCAAAAGCCGAAATCCCATTAAGAGTGTAATTAAATGTAATTTTTGTGAGAAACTGTTGATCAACTTCAACTGCAGATTTTCATCGATCAATTCATACCAGTCAGGCAATAGATTATTGTTTCCGGAATTGGGAATTTGTGTTCGGAAATTGCAAGTGCGGAATAAATCAGCCAAATCCTAGTTTTCCATTTCCTTTCTATCTGCGCCAATTTCCTTCCAGAAATTTCCCTCTTGAATTTTTCGCTCTAGAAATCTCGAGTCGTGATTCAATTTTCTAACTATCAGCAAAGAAGCGTGCGACTCTCTCGGATAGAAATACATTTTCATGGAATTTCTTGAAGAGCCACTTTGACAAACTTAAATCGAGTTTTCAAGGAACAGATCTTCTCAAAGTGATCACTTGTATTGCGATTCAAAGTTATTTCTCGTTATTCTGAGTAATCTGGATGCAAAGAAATCAAGATTGATTCAAGTAATCAATTTTCCAAAGTTTCTCTTGAGAAACCTGTAAATTGAAATCACTTTTTAACGTAAACAAGAGTAGAATTCGTTCCCTCACACCCTTTTATATGATGGACAAATTTGAGTACTTATGAATTCTGTTAGGTTTCAAAAAGCATCATCATCATTTAATAATAAATAATAGTTCTTTTCTATTGATGATTATTATTTCAACTGCAAGCAATGAGAAAAGCAAATATACATTATAGAATTCGAATTTTGAGGTTAAATAATTACCGTTCGATATCCATATAAATAAAAATAATAAAAAACATAAGAATAAGCTTACTACAATAAAAATATTCTCTGTTGTCTATGTTATTTTTATAAATATTCTTCAGTTTACTTTGATCATTTTTCTCGGTAATTTGAGCAAAATAAAGTCTAAATTTCTGAATCCTGTTTTAGTACTTTTTAGCTGGATGAAACAAACTTAGGTACGATTCTTCCCGCTAGGTCGCGCGCTTGTCGGCTCAGCCATCTTGCAGCTATCCCAATCAGCTGTTGGTGTGTATTTTTAATGCAATTTTTTTTCTATCTGTATTTTTTCTGATTCTTGAATGAATAAAAATGAAAACTTTGGCTGAGAATTCTCAACTTCAATTGGATTATTAATTTTAAAATAAATTAAGGTTGTTATTAATAACAGCATCACACAGACAAACATTTGATGGATTTCAGCCATCATTTTACCGATAATTACCCACTTTTCATATTCAATGGTAACTGTAGGAAAAATTTAATGTGAGATACGTGCGCAAAATTCCTCTGCTGCACTCAAGAAACCATTCCACATTCGCCTATGGCTCGTGCGTGAACGTTTCTTTCGGTGCAGCAAACTGTCACTTTGCGCACTAGTTGCACAAATAACTAATTCAATATCGATGGCATATCAATACATCAATTTGAAAAGTAATAGGTCAATTGACAAGCAATAGATTATCGGTAAATTGGAGCGGAGATTCTTTGTGTAAGTCTTTGTGAATCATTTTTCTAAAAAAGAATGTTTTCAAAATACTGGAGAAAGCGATGATGCATGTTACATAATATTTACTCTGTGAACTCACATTGATTGTAAATAATATAAATTGATAATATAGTTACATAGTAAATATGTATCTTGCATCATCGCTTTCTCCAATATTCTGAAAACAAACATTCTTTTTCGGACAAATTATTCACAAAGAATCTCCGCTCCAATTTTCCGATCATGAGCACTGAAGACTTACAACATGGCCGCAACTCTCAATTACTATAAGAGCCGTTGTGCAAGAAGTTGATCTTCCATTTTATTGAAGTCGTTGTTCATAAACCAATGTGGACAATTCGTTCTTCGTAGTCCGCATTCAACAGATCACTGACTGGAGAAACGGCGTCCATAAAACGTTGCTGTATGGATTGGAAAAACGCTAAGGTAATTTCCATAAGAGTGTCCGCGATGCTGGAAGGTTACCCAGCCACCATAAATAACTGGCATAAAAGCTTTTACTACGGGATCGCATATTCGCCTGGGACAGTGTCCTAAACAAGTCATGAACTGGAAACTATAAAAAGCTTTTCCATCAGTTTTTCTCACCGTTGCTCGATTCTGCACATTATGGCGGAAAGTTTTATTACTGTGAGAGCTTCAACTTATTACTTATGAGCTCCACAGAACGTCCGGCAATAATAATTTTATGTGCTTCCCACCTGCGCTTCGATGAGAGATAGGGACAAAGGCTCCATGAATATAGGCTGAGAGGTTCATTCCAAATTGATGCCATATTATCTCATGAGGTCAATGATGAATAAATAATTGGTTATAATTCTCAAGTTACTTGTTCTTTATCATTTTTATTCTCAATAATTTAATCAGGATCAGGTTGATTCCAATTTCAAGCAATTTTATCTCATAAGTTCAATGATGGTTGAATAATTGGTTATAATTTTCAAGATACTTGTTCTTCATAATTTTTGTTCTTAATAATTTAATCAGGATCAGGTAATCTGCCAGGTTAATTCCAATTTCCAAGCAATATTATCTCATAAGTTCAATGATGGTTGACTATTTGATTAAAATTTTTAAGTTAATTATTCTTAATGATTTTTATTCTCAATATTTAATCAGGATCCGGGGTATATTCTACTTTTTCTGTGAATTTTTGTCATAGAGTTGAGAGTTCCCATCTCCAAGCAAATAAGCAAATGCTGTATTGTTTCTACTATCTGAATATAAAGTTGATCCGAGATAATAGTCCTGAGTGGCAAACCATTCCTATCCCCAATCCATTGTAATTTTAAATGTTTCGACAGATAAAAATAAATTTAGTGTTTCAAAAATTTCCGATTGAATATTTCAACATCAAGAATTGAATGGTACATATACTTATTGATTGTCCATGCAATAAATTGATATATTAATCCTGAAAATTAAATAAATTAGTATATTAATATATTATTCCTGATTACAAAATTATATATTTTTTCAAAATAATAATTAATTTATATTATTTATTTATGAAAAACATGGAAGCATACAGGATATCTCCTAAAAATTGCTTCCATAACAACACAATTATTACAATAGTTCATTATACATAGTAAGAATACAGAAAAAAAAGAATATTGAAAAATTACATTGAAGAAAGAGGATTTTATGAGATCTTTGGCAACTATACGGGTGCAAGTAAATTTCCTCCTTGAAAGTTCCTCTATTCTCCTGCAATACCGTATCATAATAAAATATCCCACCCACTATGAAACTATTGTTCCTGAATTAAACATGTTTGAACAAATTTATCCATTTATACTCATTTAGGGGCACCAGGAGCTCGATCTCATTATTTCCCTCATATGTAGCAAATATACCAATAATAAAGTTTTAATTATCTATATCGTAAAAACTGGAATAGCCGAATTTTATTAGCCCACTTTTCGATTACTGGAAGACTTATTTCGACTTAAACTTTACTGTCGCTATTTTTATTAGTGCAGAGTATTCCATAAAATCACGCTTCATAGAACAGCCCATTCGAAAATAATTTATTGATGTGATGATGATGATCGCAGTTGAGGAGATAGAATTAAGGAGTGGTGTCATTACTCTGAATCGATGCGAGAGCGAGAAATGCTTTTACGGTCGCCACAGCTCACAACTGCAGACGAATTGTTTCGTGTTCCATTTGAGGCGAAGTGGCAATCTGAGGTTTGGTTGAGGGGCAGGAGCGAACCAGACGATGATGGAAGAGTTGGACGTTTGAAACAAAGACAAAGAGAAGATATCAGGCCTGAGAGAAATTTGTTGGAAGGGCTATGAGTTGGAACAGGACCAGATTTATTTTCAGCCGGATCTTTGGAAAGGAGAGACTTGCTCTTATCTCTGTTTCCTTTTACCTTCCTTCTTTTATCTCGCTCATCCTTCCAGGCTGGATGTGTTCCGGAAAAATATCGAAAAATCGACGTCGGCGCGATTATCTTCACTTCACCCACGCGTGGACGGTCTCATGTTAGGCTACTGGAAGTAGGCTAAAGCCAGATTTGGATTTTGGATATCTTAGTTATTATAGAACTGTATTATAAGTCAACATTATAGATGTGTGATATCTTATATGCATCGAGTAAAGCATTAAGTTCAATCGTACATCAGTTAAGCTAAGTTTGTGTTATAAATGAAATAATAAATAATATTATTTTTGACACAACATGTTTCGGCTACTAATGCCATTTTAAGCCAAAACATGTGTCAAAAATAATTCAAAATGGTACTCAAATTCAGATCAAGTCAAGACTTGAAAATGGCATTAGTAGCCGAAACATGTGTCAAGAATAATTCAAACGGGTTCTCAGATTTATTTTTTCTCATTAAAAGTAGCCCTAAAGAAAAAATACAATAAGTTTATGTTGCTTAGGTGATCCATTTATCGGTATGAAGGCTAAGCTACTGTTACGAGTAGAACATATATTATCTTGTAGGAATACGAAGATTTATGTTGAAGTTTTGTGATCTTTCTCAAAGAACGTTAAACGAGAACGAGATGAACTAATTTCAAGCATGCAATCATTAATACAAGATTCACCAGTGAATGAGAGTTAAATGATTACCAGTGATAATACTGTAGTTGCTAAGTGTGCTAGTTTATTGTTACTGCCCCTGCTTGTGTTGTATAAGAGAAAAATACAAAGAGAAAAAATAAATACTTTATTCTAGAGAATGATCAAACTGATAATTTAATGAGTTGAGTTGATTATGAAATTTTTGACCGACTGAGTTAAAAACCGATCTCAGATTCCTGCCTTATCGTTTACGGCCTCTCATTGGTTGGGTCTTCATTGGTTGAAACTCTTCTTCTCTAAGTACCATCTCCATTTCGTAGGTTGGCAATCATCATGGCGATTTTTACCTTGTTCACAGCCGCTCTAAATAGGTCATTGGTTGTGCAATTAAACGCTTCCCTCAGTTTTCTCAACCAAGACATTCTCCTGCGTCCCACCGAGCGCTCACCAACTATTTTACCTTGGATTATGAGGTGCAGAATCATGTACTTGGGTCCTCTCATAATGTGTCCAAGGTAAGTCAACTTTCGTATTTTAATGTCACGCACAATATCTAGTTGCTTACCCATTCTTCTGAGAACTTCTACGTTCGTGACTCTATCTGTCCACAATATACGGAGTATCCGCCGGTAGCTCCACATTTCAAATGCTTGTAGTCTGGTCTCACATTCCCTATTTAGTGTCCATGCTATTGAAACTATTGGCCCGTTTTGTCTGGATTCTATTGGGGAATTTCGCAGGCCTTCCAATGGCTGATATCTCAGTAGCTGAGATACGCAATATGTTATTAGATGCTTCAGAATTGGCTAATATTTTTGGATGTCTTGTGGCTGGTTTCTTACTATTGATTTGGTTTATTGTTTTTTTTATTGCTTTGATTTGCTGGCTTCTCAATGTTTTTCCAGGCCTATTGTTGTTTGAACGTATTTTTCGATCATCTTTTACTTTATTCCATGACCTCTCATTAGTTCCATGTTATAGGACTACGTATTCAATGATGCATCGTATTACTTTCATCTATATAATAAGAGAGAGTAGGGTCGTGTTTTTTCGTTTGTTCGCATCAAAACATGTCAACTTGTGGATTGCATACTGGAAAAACGGGAATGAATTAGATCTCCAAATTTTGCACATAGATTCTAAAAATATCAATCTCGTGCACCTGGGAGCCCAAATTTCAATTTTCCTTCTAGATTTTTCAGAATTAATGTTTAAATTTCATTAATGGTACATTCTATTTCATTAAAAAATCACCAAATCATATGGTCGAAATTAAAAAAGAACATCTGTTTCTATATTGCTTTCCACCTGAAAAACATAGTTTTGAAACTTCGTTTTCCTGATGCAATGTTTAGGCCTACACATGGCATGGATTATTAATTTTTCAGCTAGAACAATTTTTGAGACAAATGCTAAATAAACGTCTACAGTTTCATCAATGCTGTATCGGCAATATGAAAACGCATGCAGTTAATATGTCTGTCAATGAAGGTGTTGTTATTTACATAAAGAAATTATATTCTTCCATTTTTATCTAATTAAAATTTCAAAATTATTCGAGCTCTGATAGAATGACTGACTCACTGTACATAGGCCTATTTTGAATTCTGCTTTTAGATTACGTCAAGTTTTGAGAAAGACCCTTGCGAAGCACGGGTTACCTGCTAGTTCTTCATAAATTCAGAAACATTGTCACATCTCTTCGATTCATTATAGTAGACAATGAGTGAACTAATATACATTTTCTCCGTTGAGTTGCAGTGTATCATATTAGGCTGGATAATTTCAGACATCTCTACTACATTCCCGTTTTACCAAAAACAATAACCAGAATAGTCTCTGAAGCTCTCTAATTTTGTGTGGTGTTTTTTTGGGAGATGTACCTAAAAAATAGCAATAAAATAATATGGTATTTCTGGGACTCGAACACAACAAGTAGAAATAAAATAATATTGCGACTGTGTGTAGAAAAAGTTGGAATTACGGAGCTAGCGAGCTGTTTACAATCCTCTGAGCGCCTCACCTTGAAAGTGGACGCATCCTTTGTCAGTGGTTTGTGCCAAGTTTTTTGAAAACATTTTTTAACGCCTCAGCTCACACTTTGCCGTTTACCCACTCGCTGCAAGCAAAGCCGGGCAAATGCTATACTATGCTATGCTATCATCAACTCTTTCTTTGTATCAGAATGGAATCTGGAATCAGTGAACAGTGCTTCTGTGTTATGAACAAATGATGTTATAGTAGATAACAACTCCATTTTTCCAAGTATATTACTTTTATAGTGAGATTCTCTCAAACTGGCTGCATTTCTTATAAATAGCATCAATGCTTCACATTTAACCAAATGCTGACATTTGGCAGTGAACTCACTATATTATTATCGATTTATTTACAATGTGCCATTTCTCCCGGATTATGAAAAGAAATGCTCAGTTAGTGAAATTCATCTCTATTTCTTTATTATCTCTCTTTTGTAATCATACTGTACTTTGTACTCATAATCATACTGTTTTACTTGAATATTATGGAAAATAATGGTAGAAATTATTATTTGTATTTTTCCATGTATTTGCCCAGTACTAATAATTTTCAGTGTGCTGTCCCTTCTTCTGTATGAATACTTATAAAACATCATGGAAAATATATGGTAGAAATTATTATTTGTATTTTCCATGTATTTGCCTAGTACTGATAATTTCCAGTTTGCTGTTCCTCCTTCTGTATGAATACTTATAAAGCCCTTGCAAACTCTTTATTTTAAAATCTTTTCTTCTATTTGATCCTTCAGTAGGATACTTTAGGACAATATGATACTTATCTTGTAGATCCATCTCTTTTAATCTATTCTTGTTATGAATTAATAGCTCCATCACTCACTGTATTCATTTGTAAGAGAAATCATCAGATTGCTTCAATTGTTCCAACTATAAAGTTGGAAATTATTAACCACCTCTCAATTTTTTCAAAGCTAGGTGTTTGATTTTGAGTGAGGCAATATTGCTGCATGATTTCATCTATGTATCAAATATAGAATCCTTCCATGAATGTATCATATATAAGCTCCAAATCAAGAACTAAAACTGAAATTTTTCCCACACTTTTCATTCTTTACTGAATGATTTTCCTTAGGTGAAGAAGATTCGGTGAAGCAGGTCAGTGACTTACTATTTATTGATATTTATCTCCTTCAACGCCTTCCCAAATAAGTCTATTTTATTTGACTCTTTTCCTGTAATATCTTATGGGTTTATATCTAATAATATCTTATCTAATCTAATCTATCTTAGGTCCAAACTTCACCGTTTCAAGTGACTTTACTTTACCTTAACTTTCGCATATTTCATCATTTTTCTAGATCAATATTATTGTAGAACTCTCTAGTTTAATATGATTCACCATGTTATTTTACTGCTACTGGTATTTATTTATAACGCTAGAACATAAGTTGAATTTTGTTTTGTTGAACACATGAATAAAGGAATCTAAATCGGAATCTGAATAATAAAATAATTGACCGAGCGAAGTGAGGTCTAAGATTCAAGTCGACGGTTTGGCATTTCTCTTAATTTTTAAATGTTTATATGTTGCGCATTTACAGCGAAACGCGGTAATAGATTTTCATGAAATTTGACAGAGGTATGTTCTTTTTTTAATTGCGCATCGACGTATATACAAGGTTTTTGGAAATTTTGCATTTCAAGGATAATATAAAAGGAAACAGTAGCCTCCTCCATACCCCAATATAAGAGTAAAACTCAGACTATAGAATTATTCATCATAAATCAGCTGACAAGTGATTACACAGATGTGTGGAGAAGCCAGTCTATTGCTGTATTTACATAGAATCTGTAGTTTCAATCAGGTACTTGTGGATGAGAATACTGCGTGAGGTCTACTGTTCACAGAACTACTAGTATAATAATATCTTATTCCTGTAGGTTTGTTGAATGAGGAGATGCGATACTCATCGTTAAATTTTACATCACTGTTCGGTGTAATTTTGCTCGTTTCACTCTCAAGAGGGAACCCTGCGAAAGCATAAGAAAAATATTGCGCTTTCATTGAGTCACGTTTTATTTTGGAATTAGCTCCATTCATAACACTAATAAACGTTGAGTGTGGCTGATGCTAAGAGTGTGGTTAGTATAAAAAGTGCTTCATTCAATTACATTCACCAGGAAAAGCCCCGAAATGATGTTGATAATGGAGAACGGAATTGTGGGGTTTCATGGAAAAAATATTATTTCGGCCCTGTGTACTCAGAAGGTTATGTTTTGTGATGGAGAGATCCTGTTACCATGGTTACCGTGTGTTTTCCGACCCGTATTTGCAAGGGCTCTGGGCTCCGACAGAATCCCCCACCCCTGCCTCTAGCGAGGCACTCTACAGGGTGTGTATTATTAATTAGCACATTACTCCTCTCTGTAAATAACTGTTTCTTATCTTGGGTGCGCAGAGCTCGGGAGGCAGCGAAGAGTCTCAAGTTATTACACAGTATTGTCGAGAAATGTTCCAGACGGTTTTCAACTTGAAACTCGTTCTCAACGTTTCTGAACTTAAATAAAATGATGAATCAAAATACCATCTGGAAGTTTCCAAATATCCACACAATTCCAATAGGTTTTTCCATATCTTTCTACATTCACAAAATGTTTTAATGTGTTCATTCATAAACTAAAGCATCGGGAAATTCCCTCTTTCTCCAATAATACTACTTTTAATTACAGTTTGTAAAAAGAGATTGATATTCTCCAATTCTCATTGTTTATGACATTCGATAATACATTTCCCTCGTTGAAGCTTGTTTTTGGAAAAGAGCTCAACTCACTGTTCAGTTTTTATCTGTATCTCAGTTTATGTTTTATATTTACGTAAAATGTTTGAATAGAGTCCACAATCGAGTGATAATTTAGAGTCTTGAGTATCAGACTCCTAATAGAGAATTAGATCAACAGGATGATGATAGTTATTCAGATTGTAACCTCGCCTTTAGTCACACCTTCAAGTTCCTACCACTCTCTTCTTATTAGTCCTTATTTCGTAGTGAATGAAAAAGACTAAGAAATTGTCAAAAACCACAAATTTATTGATACCTAGAAAGACCGGTCTCGGTTATTACACCATTGTCAATCTCTGATAAACTAAAACTAAATACAAGAGCAGCAGAATTTATACTAGTACCCATTTTGTCACACCGTTGAGTGGGAGGAGACTGTCTAGCTGGGCCAATAGCAGGCGTTCATGCCCTTGACCAATAGCAGTACTCGCCTGCTAGTATAAATTCTGCAGCTCCTGTATTTAGTTTTAGTTTATCAAAGATTGACAATGGTGTAATAACCGAAACCGGTCTTTCTAAGTATCAATAAATGTGTGGTTTTTGATAATTTCTTAGTCTTTTTCATTCAATATGAATAATTACCACAATACCAACTTCTCAACTACACAAAAAGCTTATTTCGTAGCTCCGTCCACTCTATTCTGATAAATAATTAATCGAGGCTTAGTTTCAAATTCTGCCACAATTTTTGAGAAAGAATTTCAATCTAATATAAATAATAATAATACTAAAAATTGTTAACTGGCATGATTTTTGAGATATTTTGTTCTCCAAACAACGTGCCTTAAGTAATGTTCAGACCAAAATCTGCAGAGTCTGTGGATGGATGCCGGCTTAATCAATGCGGGTGTTCACACCGACATCTGTGTATCTGCCAGCAGACGTTCCAAGAAAACTCTGCTCGCATGCAGATGTTTTCTCTGGGAGCGATTTTCTCCAGGCATCCGAGCGGATGTTTTTGATAAATATCTCTCATCAAAAACCTAAATCACGTAAAAATGGAGTTAGAAGGATTGAAATTTCATATTTGGATTCAGCGCTTTGAAATAAATGATTTGGCTCGCGTTAGTTCAAAAAATGAAAAATAAATGTGATAACTAAAAATTTTGGAATGAAAGTGCAACTAAGAACAGAGCGAAAATAGCTCTTCTGATTGAACAAATTTTTGATTTTTGATTGAACACAAACTCTGCGGACGTTCAGATATTGCTCTTTTGCTCTGCAGAGTAAAATAGTTTGATCTGAACATACCTTAAAGGTAAGCACCCACATTGCTTAAGCCGGCGACAGATCTTTTTCAATCCATCCATTCACAGACTCTGCAGAGCTACAGATTTGGTCTGAACATTACTTTAGCTGGTTCTAACTTGAATTTCAATCCTGATTGGCCTCCAATACGTTTCGGAATTTTTTAAAATTTCATTGAAGATTTTAAAATAAATTCGTGGAACGCCTCCAGAGGTCCTACTTCAGGTAAATTGTAGTAGTGAGCGATTGTATTGTCTCTGCTGAAAATTTGAAACAGAATTATCTGTTCTCCAAAAGAAACATAGTTTTGAATGAGTTGAATTTTGAATTTGTATTCTAATATTGAAACCCTGTATAACATCATGTTTGTTACACAATTGGATTCAAGGATGGAAGTCTTCAAATATCCATTACTTGTCTATATATTTCCTATTATCTGTCTTTCTATGACACTTATTGTGGGCGATGTTTATGCATGCGCTCTAAAGAGGTGAAATCAAGTGCGGATAAACAACTCATTTTGTCAGGATACTTGAACTGGTGCCAATTCGTCTGTTGAGCTCTACCATCTGTTACATTTTGCTGTATTTTCAAAGCGAGTTTCAGAATAGTGCCTCCATGAGAAACGACGAATCCCTTCCTATTCCACTCCTTGATTATCAGTGAACGGAAACGCTACTCTAGAACAGGGATACTCTTTCAACCCAGCCACTTTTCTAGTATAGAGTTCCCTAGTTCTGTAACTGGAGGTTTGAACTCCCTAGAGTTGAACCTCCATCTTGGTCGTTCATCTAGTACCTTCCATCATCAACAGTAAAAGGATCACTGGAATGCGGGTAATTTTGGACTGAAAACTTCACTTGAATATAGAATTGCAGCTCTTGAATATCTGCATATCCCAGTTCAATATGCCCATACCTTTCCTAGTCTTCTTATAGAAAAGATCTGGTTTCAGAGTTTACTGGAGTTTCAGAAACTCTGACAAGGCCTAACGACTGTTCTTCTTTTGCAGTTTGATTCTTAAAGTATCGAAAGTAATGTATTGTAATGTGTCGGAAGTTCATGACTAGTCGTCTGGAAAATATTCTGGATTTAATCTTGGAAAAAAACATAGAAGTAAACATTTTCTAATTTTTTTATGTAGGAAATTTGTTAATGAACTGTTATTGATTCTTCAACAGTTCAATAACGCTCGTTCAAGAAATCACTTTGTAATATTATTCAAGGTGATAGAGGACGAAGCATCTATAAAACAGCCTACAGTTGATTGTGTTATACGAAAAATATACGAATAATGGAATGTAAGGTATCGAATGATATGAATAAGGAAATGTTTCTCCATCTCTGCTTTTGGTTGGGTGCATCATTCCCTTTCTTCCCAGACTTCCTCTCTTCAAATATGCAAAGGAATCGTTGGTCAACTCCCCTGAAATTCCAGTGGGAACCGACCGATCATGGCCTTTATTCAGTTATGCTTGGAATCGCCCATCATCATTCCTAGAATGCATGGAATTCTCTATCCATCTTATAACCCCTTATTGATCCCTTCATCTCAATGATGAAGTATTATCGAAATTGATTTGAATTATTGTCCATCTCGCTCGGAGAATGATTTATTTGATCTAATATTTGTTGTTCAGTAATGTTCTGAAATTTACTTTTTTATAGTAGGATAGGATCCTATATAAAATATACGATCCTATCTTGAATGGTTTGGGTTCATTATTTTTCTCCAATATTGAATAAGTAAATTTGGAATAGAATTATCTGTTTTTCTTATTTTTTCCGTATTACACGATTTTCCGGGATATTGAATTCCAGACGAAACCATTTGAAGTGATGAATGTAACTTATGTAACTCTTCAAGCATATTATTATCAATGTACAACTAAACCGAAAATTCCTACTCTTTAACAATGAGCAATACTCTACTCTAAATGCTTTCGTGAAATAATATCGATTTAAACGAAGCAATATAATTTTCATTCAAAACCCTCAACAAACGTTTCCTTCGATTTTCAAATTCCCATCATATTCTATTGAAATTTGGGAATACTAGGGTGAAAATTTAGGCTTCTCTCAACTCTATAATACAACCCGTAGGCTACTTAGACTCCACATTGAAATTTTCTAATTTCAACCAATTCAAATTTTGAATCACTATATTCCATTATAAATCATAAAAATTTCAATGATTCAACATAATACTATTTTGAACCAATTCATAAAATGAATTCTTGTCAAAATTGATGACAAGATTCTATACTAATAAAATAATAACGATGTATTTTATTTATTATTAAATACTTTACTAATAGTATTTAATAATACTATTTTAAATCAATTCATAAAATGAATTCTTGTCAAAATTGATGACAAGACTCTTGTCATCAATTTTTCCTTATTCAATAAAAAAATCATCAAGTTGTTCCAGTCACAAAATATCTCATTCCCTATAATACACAGCCCAAAAATGAGAATTTTCTAATCTCATCACTCCATCAATCCAATTTTCAAATGAAAGTCAACTCCCAGCTGTCAACCTTCACTGCATGTGATGACACACTTGAACAATATATTATAAGGATATTCCAACCCTAAAATTCAAAACGTATATAGCCTAGAATTTTCATTGGATTTAGGAACCATCGCAATGCAATAAGATTGTAGTCCACATATTTCATCACTGGAAATTTTCCTTTTTCCCAGTCTCATCATCACTGAATTTTTTGACGAAAGAATCGGCAAACAAATCGCCATTAATATTGTTCGTACAACGTGTTGAAATAACAACCCCAAAATCCTGAATGCCTGAATCCATTTGATGTGACAAGTGCAAGATAGATAACTTGTTGAATATGACAGTGTCACAACTCAGCTGATACTGTCACCCTCTCGTCGCAGGTGTATGATTAGTAGTGGTGCTGGAAAAAGAGAGAAATATTTTTAAAAAAGGTTGTTATGGTGGTACTAACTGTTATAATTGGCGACGACGCTAGTCAGTTGGCGGTCACTGATACCACACACACACGCACAGCGCTGCTCGCACGCACGCACACACAACCGCACTGTCCGGCTGCTGGGAACCGACTGACTGATTTCGTCTCAGCCCAGGGCAGGCAGGCCAGGGCACAAACCAGGCATGCCAACTCTGGCCCTTGCTCCTTCCCTCTGCCTTCACGGCACAGCATCCCTTCAACCCTTTTCCAACGCTGTTGCTACTGCTCAGTCATGCAATGCTGTGGCTGATGCTCAAAACCATGCAATACTGTTGCCTTTTGGTAGCGCAATCAATTGCCAACTCCAACGATGCACCAACACTTTGTTAACACTTGTGACAACAGTTAGTTGCCACTAATGAATGCCTCAACCCTAAACAACACAACTAGTCCCTCATTGCATTCGGCTGCTTCAATTAAAAAATGATCTGCGTTCCTTGAAATCCTGCTTTTTAGGAATTGAATTCAATTCTTGTATTAGAATATGTGATTACAAAGGTTTACGTAGTATATTTCTGTTGATGGAAAAGTCATGAGACGCAAACGCTCCATTCGAAGTGAAGTTTTCACCATAACTACCAGAGTGTGAAATTCTTATGAAAATCTAGGATCGGTTGCTCTCCACCCCCGTTGAAAAACATCTTCACAAGATCACATGAACCAAAATCTGAATTCACATTTTGAACCCAACTCCTATCAGTAATCAACATATTTTGAATGTATAGGGATGAATGCCTCAACTTTGTTCGTTTGAGAATTGTTGAGCTTGTACTTTATGAGCATAGACGAAAGACAATTCTTCTGTTGTGATTCATTTGTTACCCATCTAGGTTTGTTTGTGTATGATTGGTCTTGGTCTTGTAGGACTACTAATTGGCAAGTAGGAAATGAAGGATAATTTCATATGTTAATGTAGGTTTCATGTAGTATTTTGTAATATGGTGAGCTCAAACAAGTTTTAAATGCTAATAGAATTCTTCATTTTTCTCGTCGTATACCTGATAGAATCAAGCGCCTCTGACACGGTTGTAGCTGTAAGGCTAGGCACACACCAGTTAGTCAAGACAAGACAAGACATAATCAGACACGCTTAATCACAATACTTCACATAGTTGACATGTCTAATTGCAATGACCAATCAGTGTGAGTTACGTCATAAGAACAATGTGAAGTATTGTGACTAAACGTGTCTGATCCTGTCTTGTCTTATCTAGACTAATAACTGGTGTGTGCCACGCCTAAAAAAGACCAGTATCATAGCGTAAAGATACCGTTTAATCTAGATATGTGTTGATTATTTTTCTCTACCAGTATCCTTCTAAGCCACTGCTATCCAGGGTGTGTACCTCTTATGAAAATGAAGACTCAGTTTTTCTCCCTAGTAGATCAACCTTTTTTCTAATCGAAAATACGATTAGCTTTGAATCGAAGAGCATTTGAGAACAAATCAACATATTTCAGCACTTTGAAGGTCTACTACAGTAGTGCAAATAAAAAATCGCTTGTGGAATTAATGCTATCTACTATGTAGAATACGTCACCCAACACCAGTTAACCATTAAGGGCCGTTCGCACAACCAAAGGTTAAATTGAATTCAATCAGCTGGTGGTTTAAACTCAAAATGAACTACAATTTAACGAATGAGTCTTAATATGGATTTAATCCTCTAAAATTTGGGAATTTTACCTGCCAAATTTATTTCACAAAATTCCACATTAGAGCATTAAATCTAGTCTATATGGGAGAATAATCTACTATTGTTGAGTAAGGAGGAAATACTGGATCTAGTCTCGATATTATTCAATAGAATATTCCTTGTTTGTAAATGGTCTACCTCAATAATAAGAAAATCACATTTTCCAAAATTTGGAATCATAGTCGTGTAACACTCTCAATTCCGAAAAATGTTTCAATTGCGGATAATTATTTATTTATTTATTTATTAGATAGAGCGAACAATACAATAGTCGGAAAAGAAAAAAACAGGCTATTGCCCAAAACTTCTTCAATTTCCTGATTTTGTCACAAATCGTCCAAATATTATGTAGGTTATGTTACTTCAATTTCAACACCAAATCTTCAATCTGAAACTATGAAACAGAATAAAACAAAGAATTTCAAATTTAGATAGATTGATAATGAAACTTCCGTTAAAACAAAAACCAAACTTCAAATATTCACACAATATGGAATAAAAAATTTTGAGCTCGAAAATATCACTTTCACCATAGCTACAACAGCTGATGATTAATAGAATTACTAGTATAATTTTAGTATCAATGAAATAAAATTTAGAACCAAATGAAGGCTTTTTATTTCATGACAGGTAGAATGAAATCAAATTGATTATTCTATGAAAGAAATGACATTATTTCCAAAATTGAGAAGTTTCAAGAAATATGGAGCATTTTGAGAATTGGAAGATTATATCTACGTTCAAGAAAGACGTTCAAGCTTTCTTTTATCAACTCCACATTCTGGCACTGATCACGTTCAAAACTTCTCTACATCCTTTTTCAGCCAAAACAAGTTGTTCCTTCGTTCTTTTTGTCATTTGTTCTCGGATATCCTGGTTTTTTATAAGTTTCAAATTAATCATAATATTATAGTGGGCTCCAAAAACTCCAGTCTCTAAGCACTTGGCGCCAACCTGTAACAAAGCCAAAGGATCAATATTGTTCGAAATAGATTCCAAAAAAGATTTCATAACAGACAAAAATGTGTAGCTACAATAATACTTAACATATTATTACATTTCTCAATTTAATATTATGAAATCTAATATTCGGTTTACAGGGAATAGAATTTGTTGATACTTTCTTGATAGTTCTTATTCAGACATTAACATTAAAAGTAAACAGTTGAATGGAAAAATGAAAGACTTATCCTTAATAAATAACTAAATAAATCTATCAATGAAGACAATTAGAGGTTTATTCAAAATAACGATAACAATTATTATCAAAATTAGTTTTTCGTGTATAGTATTGAATTCATCATTCATTTATGATAAAATCTCAATATACCTGTAGATCAGATGCAGTTTGAATGTTGCATATGGCTGCCAATTTCCTCATAGTTGACCAAGAAGAGTTTATCATTTCGGCCAGAGTGTGGGGCACCTCAATAGCTTTCAACAGTCCTTTCTGTATTTCTAGCTCATATATTTCCAATTCTTTATCGGTTGTTTTGGGGAGAGTTAGTGCTTTCTGAAATATTTCCATCATTATCAACACAATTTACTATTACAATTTGGTTTTTTCAGACATGAAAGAAATGAAAATTAAGTTTTATATATTTATAAACTAAAATACTATAATGCTCTATATTTTTATTTAGTAGTTGTACTTTTAATGTCGGAAGACCGAGGAAGCGATGGACACCGGAACAGGCTTTACAAGCCTAGTCCATGATGGATGATGATGATGATGATGACTTTTAATGTGCTGAACTTTGCTGTACTGAACCCCTTCACTTCTTTGTAGCATACTGTAATAGTGTAGTAGAATGTAAAAGTGTAATAGAGTTTAATTCATTTAATTTTATTTATCAGCATTCATATTTGATCTATTCAATGTTTACATAGAAACAATATAAAAACTTTTAGTACGGTAGCCTTTTATTAAAAACTTTAAAATATTTTAACGACTTTTATTCTTTATTCATTTATATAATACGTAGATAAAATTAATATAGTTTCGATCATAGGTCATTTTCAAGTTAAAATTTTTAAGTTTTCAATAAAAGGGTTCTTATATTGTTTTGTTTGAATCAAGTTTCCCATATAAGCGAATAGATTTTATCGATGTTTACAGTATACACTGTTAGGACAGATGCCTCGTCAAATCTCAATAACTAATTGATAATAATAACTAACTTATCATTAAATTATCAACTAAAAAATCAAACTTAGTAAGACTATAACTTATTACAGTCTAGTAGAGTAGAGTATAATGATCATTGCAAGGGTATAGACCTTGCAATTATGATTAAGAGAGGAATGCCACAACTTGCTGATCAAGATCAGCATACAAATTGATACAATTCATACATACAATTGATACAGCATACAATTCATACATATGAATTGTAATTGCTGAAAGGACTATACTATCAAAATTCAGTTACAATTAAAAATTAGGTCATGTTTTATCATATCTTTGTAATATAATATTACTAAATTGCAGTATCACTAATACTTTTTATACACACCAAATAGACATAGCAAGGCATGCTATGGAATAAATAATTTGAAGTCCAGTATGAAGGCAATTTATTTCTCCACAATAAAGACTATGATGTTCTATGTAACCATATTTATTGTTTATAAGTTCTGATTTTACGTTTTGTCCTTTTTGTATTTTAGCACTTTTTAAACTTTTTGACTTCGAATTTTCAAATACTCATCTCATAAATCATCATAATTTTTTTTTGTTAGACGCAACTATTTTATTATTGAAGTGAATCAGTGAATAGTGTTTTTTATTTTTTACCATATAATCGTTGAATGCATTTGTATCCTCATCAACTAGAAGTAGAAGCTGCATCATTTTCTCGTGGAATTTTGGAATTATTTTTCTTGTGACGCTATCCAATGACTCCCACTGTTTCTTACCATACGTCATAAGTCCAACCATTGTGCTAAGGCCTGCTCCCTATTTGAAATAACAAAGATTGGCATTCATAAGAGGTATTTCAATATTGAATTCAATTCAAACCTGAATAAAAGTAATTGGATAGAACATAGAAGTTGATTAAAAAATTTTGATGATGTAAATCAATGTACAATAGTTAAACCCAAACTAATACAAACTTTATTTGTTAGATAAAAAGCTCACAGATATATTGGCCTAGTTCACTATGATCCTCATTTAAAATTCAACTATCATTGAGAGAAAAAAAATAGAAAACCAAATATCCTACTTCAACAAATTAGACAAAAAAACTAATACGGTAACCAACCAGATAAAATGAGAATGAGACGATTTATGAAGAAGACGGGAGATAGTTAATTAAGTGAAGACATTAAATATGTGAAGAAAAATTTGAGTTAGAGAGTTTGAAAATAAGAGTATGATGATTTGCGTATCCTCATATAAATTCATAATGAATATTTATTCCTAAATAAATGCATTTTATCTCACCGTGCAGTGCTGAATATAGTAAATTTATAAGAAGAATGAATTATCTCCAAGTGTCAGGAGGCTATGATATATACAGGTATGATATATGTCTACGAACTCCCTACCAATGCTCTAAGGGCATTGTTCCTGGGTGAAAAACATATCTAAATATCATATTTAAATTGTCTGGAGGTCTTCACTTACTCACACAGCGGCCATTTTGCGAAATTGAAACTTTGCACGATCATTTATAACAACTAGACAAAGCTAGAAAAAAATTATGATAATTTTTCAAATTCATAAAACAAAATTTTAAATGGCTTTGTTTTAACAAAATTTGTTTTATGTATTTAGCTTTGTCTAGTGTATTTGAAGTGAGTGAAGACTTCCGGACAATTTAAATATGAAATTTAGATATGTTTTTTACCCAGAAAAAAATTATGATAATTTTTCAAATTCATAAAACAAAATTTTAAATGGCTTTGTTTTAACAAAATTTGTTTTATGTATTTAGCTTTGTCTAGTGTATTTGAAGTGAGTGAAGACTTCCGGACAATTTAAATATGAAATTTAGATATGTTTTTTACCCAGGAACATATGTTTTTGACCTTAGAGTATTGGTAGGGAGTTCGTAGGCATCCTGTAGATAACGAACCTAAATTTGTTTTTATAACTAAAATAAATGAGCATTAAAGTATTATGAATCAATCAACTCAAGATTAAAAATCAATAAATATTCAAACTTACTGATTCATCCGTATTAGGCCTACTGTATATGATTTATCCTATAAATGTAATCAGTCTATTCTTAAAATATATGAATTCAAGGCTACTCACATTTATTCATAAAATAGAATTATAGTACCCTTTTTTGAAATTAATAAAATAATATATTAAAAATACATATTATAAATTAATCAATATTATTTTGTTGATCATCATTAACTCCAATCACCTCTACAATAATATTAGTTTGTTGATCGTTACTTAAATTTAATTAGCTTTACAATTTTTTATGATAATGTTCATTCTTATAATATTAGAGTAATATAATAATAATAATATAATATTAGTTTGTTGATCGTTACTGAAATTCAATTAGCTCTACAATTTTCAATGATAATATTTCATTCTTATAATATTAGAGTAATATAATAATAATAATATCGTGTGACCTGGCTGGCTCAGGTCTGGTGTCAGAGTTTTCAGGTCGCAAATGATCAATTTCATGGCCTCTGACATGGCCTAACGACTGCTTTTCAGGCAGCCGGGACCGACAGCTTAACGTGTCCATCCGAACCACGAGATTATTACTCAATTGACACTTTTTATGAGTAGGGTACTTGTCAGCTCTCAATTATTGAATTTTGGGTACCAGCTTTATTCCATGTTATTATTTTCACATATTTTTTTACAATGACTTTGATTTTTCAGGATGAAATGAACTTACTAGAGCTGCAACATAGGCAGAGACCGAGCCGCCTCCGGGTGCTGGGGTCCTCGCTCCCACAGAAAGCACGAATTTCTCTGCTGTCAGCTTTATCAGCGAGTTGTCAGGGTTCGAGTCTTCCAAGCAATACTCTATTATGCGTTTCCTGGACAAAATAATGACATTCAACTCTTTCAACTCCCAGCTGAAAAGTTATCTAGAAATGTTGTTCCTAGCTGGAAAGGAATTAATATTTTTATTAATCAATCAAGAGATAATTCTATAGTACCCTTCTTTTCAAAACTTTTTATGTAAACAGTCATTCAAAACAAACTACTTTCGGCTTTCAAGCCATTTTAAAACGTTTTTCCGAAAGGGGAAAAAGTTGAAAATGGCTTGAAAGTTGAAACTAGTTGTGATTTAAATAAGTGTTTATATAAAAACAAAATTGAAAAAAGGGTTCTATGGAATCTTCTTTTTTTCTATAGGGCTACTTTGAATATAAATCTGAGTACCCTCTGTAAAAAGTACTCAGACTTATATTTTCATTTATAGGTTCTATGGAATTATTTCTTGGTTGATTAATTCAAGAAACGTAGCCCTATTGAAATACTATATAAGATGTTTTTTTCGTATTGTCAATTTCATTATCAGCTCAGTCTGGATTGGAAAACAATGTTTGTACTTCTCTTATTGGGGATCATTTATAACATGAATTTGAGATACCATTCAACAAATGTGTGAAAGGAATAAGCCTATATGTAGCCTATATGTATAATACTTATTTCACAAGTATTTCCAATTCATCATTCCTAAAATGATTATGGTAGTGTAAAAAAATGAACTTCACAGTTGTATTATGCGTGGTGTTGTAGCATTTTAAAAAAATCATGAAGTGTAAACATAACCTATTTTTGGACAATTTCTATCTAAATTTGGGAAAGGAACAGTTTTGGGCTTTAAGCCTGTTGTTCCTTTCCCAATCATTCATAGTTGAGAATTATATTATATGTATCGATGTATAAATAAATAATGAAAAACAGAAATGATAATTGTCAAGCACGTTCTATTATTATTATACAATAATTTGTTGTATATTTACAACAAAACCTGGTTTCGTGGCTTAACCTGACAGCTGAAGATGTGGCTGGTTAAACCACGAAACCTGTTTCTGTTATAAATATATTAATAATCAAAAGTGGTTGACAATTTATATTTGTGTTTTTATTAAAAAAATAAAACAAAATAAAATTTGAGTTTGGAATATAAATTCAATTAAATATTCACTTACACATGTTCGAACTTCTCAAGACAGAGACGTGAAAGTACTAATTTTGTATTTTATCTCATCATATAGAATAAATTATACAGGAGAAAAGACTTAAATGTCTTAGACCCTATACTGTCCCTTTTATGATGTATACTACACTAACTACAGTCCAAACCGAGGCCATCACTCATTAAATCAACGTTTTACACTTTAAAATAAAAACTAAAAATTAATCTATATCCTTGAAAATTAAGGATGAACGAAAACAGATTAATTGTATTTAGTTTCTGTCTTTTCTCAAAACAAACTAATAGAGTTTTCTATGAAATTTTCAACGGCAGTCACTAATAACTTACTATGAAACCTAACAGATGAAAAAATAAAAAAATATTGAATGATATCTTTACCCACTATTTACTAACGTTTTAGAGTTGAATTCTCAGTTCAAAATAGTGTTTTTTTGGAATGATTGATTTTTGAAATAGTTCAGAATTGACCAAATTCAACTCACTTGGGATCGAAATCCTTGAGACCAAGACGTGATAGAACCAACTTGACTTTCTGGTCTTCTTCCAAAACAAACAGATTATCTTTTTTAATGTAAAATTCGGCAGCCTCCAGTATAGAATCCAACGGAACCAAACCGACTATCTCAGAACCAACAACACCGACGTTCAGCTCTTTTGCATCCTTCAAAACCTGAAGAGAATAAAATAGTTATTTGTGCAACTAGTGCGCAAAGTGACAGTTTGCTGCACCGAAAGAAACGTCGGCTCGGGCGGAATGGTTTCTTGAGTGCAGCAGAGGAACTTTGCGCACGTATTTCACATTAAGTTTTTCCTACAGTTACCATTGAATATGAAAAGTGGGTAATTATGGGTAAAATTGCCTGAATTCCATCAAATGTTTTTCTGTTTAATTTTATTATTGATAAAAACCTTAATCCTAAAATCCTAAAGTCCTCGTTGTCCTTGGTTATAATATATAAAGAATAATAATTAGCGCGTTGTGCTTCGTTGCACCTCTGCTCACTATAGCAGCCCAGTCACTGTTACCAACTTCATTTTGATTTTGCTGCACTGTTGCTCCATATAACCTACTAAGTATTTTGCGTTGCCATGTTGCAAATCTGGAGTGCAGAAAAATTTTTCCCGCACTAGAGCGGAAAAGTGATTTTTTGCGTTCTGTAATCAGTGCAGCAATGGCCACTTTTCAACGTAACTGTAGGAAAAGATAATATCTCATCATATAGAATAATTATACAGTAGAAAAGGCTTAAAAGTATTATGCCCAATACTGTCCCTTTTCTGATGTATACCTCTCTAACTACAGTAAGTAGTTAGTAATAACTTACTATAAAACCTACAGATAAAAAAATATTGAATAATATCATCTCCGTACAATTTTCTTTAAACTTGATGCAAGTAATTCATCTCTCGGTCCATATTTTATTTAATACTCTTAATACTCTGATATTCTTATACTCACAGCATTTAATCCAATTCACTCTGTTTCAAAAACTAAGAAATGCAATTTTTTTTTGATACAGAGAAATAATATAAATCAGCCTCCTCCCTTGCAATGAAATGTTGATGAAAATATTATATTAAATAACATTGTTTCACTGATTTTACTACAGTACTTTCAAAATTCTAAATCAAAGCAGTACATTTCTTTCAATTTATAATTAGGAACTACACAATCAAATAATCAAAGCGAACCTAACTGTCTATATTTTTCAGCTAGGAGATGATAATTATATTTTGTACTTACAATATTATGTGAGGATGTAATATAACAGATATCAATAATATTGTGTAGGGAATTACTTCATAAATACATTTTTAAAAGTAAAAAATGGAAAGTAGGTACTGTACTTGTCTACCGAGAATTGAAACAATGGAAGAGCAGAAGAATTGGCTGAAGAAAAAGGAATGCATTAATAATATAGTGAAGTCTAGAATTAACATTCATCATATATATTTTTTTAACGTTCAAACAATAATATCCATGGTGTTCTTTGGGGTTCATTATCCACAACAAATAGTAAGCTACTCCATTGTGAAGTCCAAGTTATAATGGCAGTGGAGAAAGATAGGAGAACAACGTTGCTGATCCTCTGTCTTGTCAATGCCTTCTATGGAGGGTAACTGATACCAGTCTATTGATGTAATATTAACTGTTCATTCTCATTTAAAATAATCAATAATATTTTATCATGCAAGAAATTACATTTTTCAATGTTTTCATAATGAAGATTAAATATTTTGTTAATTAATTAGATTTCTCATTGTTAAAAAAAAGTCTGGCAACAGAGCAAAGCTAGAAAAAGATAGCGATATCCGCTTCGTTGAATGATAGACAAGGATAACAATACAATTGCTAATTAAAAACTGCCATTATAACGTGGACATCACTATAGCCTCCATTCCATACACTGACATGCAAATCCTTCATGCTGTTCGATTGATTCAATAAGAAAGCAAAATACTTCAAGTATAATTTGTGGGAATCTATGGACCATAACTATGTCATGGATCATGAAATATGTATTCATAGCTCATATCACAGATTTAATACTGTTATTTAGTGTATGCTCATAGCTTATTCTAATAATTGAACACTTGATCCGGTTTTGCTACCTCATTTAGTATGAAGTTTCAAGTTTCAAGTTTAAGTTGCAAGTTTTTATTGGGCCAGTTGAACATAGAAGTTACTATAACCATGTCACAATTCACATTGAAGAAGCATACAATAAATTGCTCAGGTCCAACAAATACAATAGACAATAATTAATAAAACAGATAAGTTACATTTGGTAGGAGTAACAGTTAGGTAAGTTTACAGAAAAAAAGTTTTTTCCAATATCCATAGAAATTTATGAAGGTTGTGGCATTTACAGATGAGAAGTTTGGCCGATATCCATTGAAATTGATGAAGGTTGTGGCATCTTTTATATTTTTTACAATGACCAGTTAGATTGGAGCTCAACATCCTTAACAATAATAATTCTCATTGTACCTCAAAAAGTCAAATGCATGTCTTCAGCAAGATGAATAGATGAATGGAAGTCTTACCTCCTCATATGCAATGTGGATCGGCGTTACTTTGTAGTCGATGAGATTGAGGGACACTTGAGCCAGGTTGGCCTCAGCCAGCCACCAACCAACGCCCTGAACGGCCCGCAGGCGACCTGGTGCGTTCGGCCCCCTTCCACTCTCTCTTATATTCAGAGCAATCCTGTTGACAATAATCTAAATATAAACGGTACTTTATTTGCAAATATTTAAAGTGAATAAACTTATTTGCAGGTAGAACATTCTTGAGTAGTAAGAAATAAAGAAAAGACTAATATATAAAGTAAGATATTATATAAAGTGATAAAAGAAAGCTATTTTACTATCGTATTTTGATATAACTTAAAAGTGAAAAACACTCACATTCTTGGTGTGGCGACGACCGTTTCGTGTAATAATAATAGTGAAAACAAGATGGATAACCAACAACGAAAGTTATTTGCTAATAAAACATTGTTGAGTAGTAAGAAATAATGAAAATAATAATATCCAAAGTAAGATATATGAAGTGATAGAAGAAAGTTATTTGTAAAAATGAATAATATAATTATTTACAAAAATCCAAATTAAATGCTGTGAATAATGTATTGTCACTGTAGCCTACCTTGGAAAGTCAAAATTATCTTCAGCAAGATAAATTGAAGTATTGTAAGATGTATTTCATTAATTAGCATTTGAGTAAATTAAATTTTCCTTTAATTTCAATCTTTTAAAAGAATAATAAGTGGAATCGCTCTTTCACCCTAGCAGCGCGTCATATAGGAAAAAATTATATTATGTCAGTTATTAAATATAAGAAATTTGCAAAATTGCTCAAAAATTTCCAGCAAGTCCAGATTTGAATGAAATATTTTTGTTATATAATTAGTTTTCAAACATAAACGTTTTAATTTCTAGTTTAGTTTTGGAGTGAAAATTGGACTCGAAAGTGAAAAGTGAAAACATTACCTCATTATTTTTTCAAAACTTCTATTTCATCAAAATTTTGGATGGGAAAGACAGTTTTGGGCTATGCCTGTTGTCTTCTCCCAATCATATTATTGTGATTATAATTACTTGTGATTGTCAATGAATGAAATGAATAAATAAAATGAAAACTATCTCTGAAGAAATGAATCACTCCATTAATTATCCACCAGTAGTTTCGATGGTCGAGTCAACTCCACTTTGATAGATTCGATTATGATCAGCTCTTTATTCATTTTCACGCTGTGGGTTTCATTTTGGAACCTACATTCTATTAAGTACTCTAATATTTGATACATATTTTAATAAATCTGTAGGTGGTTTTTCTTTAATTTTTGACAGACAAAAGATATTTATTTCAAAAAAATTCACTTTACAAAGTAATAATCTTATGTACTCATTTTCAATATAAAACAACATCAAAGAATAAAAACAAACTCATGAATACACTCTATATGTACGTTAATTCTCTTTATATTCCAGAAGTATTACTATCATATTATTATTACAATACAACCTATTTTGAAAATTAATAACCTACTGACTTCTATTTACTTCTATAGACTTCTGTTGTAGTCTAGAGATTGTGTTTCCACGTGAATATTCAAAAAAACACTCACTTTTCAATGAGTGTTTTTAACAGTGTTTTGTCTACAACAGAGCTATAATAAAGTATTTCGTCATGGAAAAAAACATAAAAAATTGGTAAATTCTAATGTACATGTTTTTAACAGTGAATGATTTAATTCCCTCTCTGAATTGTTGAATATTAATTGATAGTTTAGAAAACTTTTTCATAGTTAGAAGAATTTATAATTTTCATAGAAAATTTCTACAGAGGCAGTATTTCTATTCATAAATATGTTATCATAGTCATAGAAAATTATATTACCTGTGAGCTTGTTCTTTTGTAGCGAGAAGGTTTACATTGTAGGCAATAAGGAAATTCCTGACTCCGACCATTGTGGCTCCCCACTCAGGAACCCATTCAGCTGGACCGTAATCAGGCTTCCATGGCTCTGTAGATATCTAGTGAATGAAAACAAGAATCTTCTCACTCCAACTATTTAACTAGATATGAGACAAATTTAAACATTTTCTTTCTGTAAAAGTGTAGTTTCCTTTAAAATATATTTCATCAAATGCAATGGAGTACTGCAGGTTTTTTAAACGAATGAAACCAGATCAATTTTTATTATTATCTATTATTTTTTTTTACAAGAAAGCACTATATGGGAGAGGAAAACTAAGGATACTCTTTATACTATTTCTCTCCCAAATTTAGATATTTTGTAAAAGTCCGAAATAAGGTTATTATTCCACTTTTCTAAAATAATTTATAATTTTATCCATCTTATTAACTGTGAGCTTCAAAATAGTAAACCAAATTCTTGAATATAAATTGTTATTGTTCATCAAAGATAGTAAATTCTTAGGTATAAATCAAAGGATCAGACACAAAACATATACATTGGAATGATACACAATCCCTATACCAACATGAAATTAAAGTGTCGGTATTATTAGGTAAGGTAATATATAACTTTATAACTTTAATATATAACTTTTGTTCGCTGATGACCTGTGGATAATACAGAAAAATGAATATAGTCTGCAAAAATCGGTTCATGTTCTAAATGAAATATGCAAAGGTTATAATTTTAGAATTTCTCAGGGAAAGATAAAAATCATGGCATTCACTGGTAAATACCCCACGAGATCAAAAATAGTTATTGACAACAAAGTATTGGAGCAAGTGTCACAAAATTGCTACCTTGGTTGTGATATCAATTTCAAAGACGAATTGGATATTGAAAGAAAAATAGGTAAATTCCAATCAATATGTGGGAACATCAGCAGGACCCTTAACAAGAAAGCGAGGAAAGAAACACTCATGAAGTTCTATAGAGTGATGGCGCCCCTGTTTTCCTATACGGAAGTGAATCATGGGTCACAAAAAAACGTCTAGAGAGCAGGGTGCAGGCAGCAAAAATGAGATTTCTTCGCAGAACAAAGGGCTGTGACCGCCGGCACCACATTAGAAATGAGGATATAAGGCAAGAGCTGGGTGCCTTTACCACGAATGAACATGAATGAATGAATTCTTAACATAAATGAAAAAGTTATATCATATCGCAACCAGTGGAGGGAGCATGTCAACAGAATGCCAACAGAAAGGATTCCCTTGAAAATTCTTAACTACCACCCTATAGGAAAAAGAGATATAGGAACACCTAGGAAAAGATCGATATAAAATATAAAGATGAATAACAGATTTAATGATTATTGTAATAAATTTTAGATTACCGTACTGTAATAGATAGATATACAATTATACTGTTGTGAGTCGGAACAGGCAAGAGCCTAAGCCTTGAATGAAGGAAGAAGAAGATAACTTTATAGTAATATAATAATACTTCTAAAATAAATAATGTGTTGTGAATCCATCCTTTATTCTATCATGATGATGTCCACTGAGAAATAAAAATCCAAAACTACTTTACCTCCACTTCCACTGAATCTTAGCAGTTTTAACACTACATGGGTGGGTTTAAAACATTTGTTTTTTTTATTCTTCTCACATTAAATATAACAAATTGTACATAGTTTAAGAAAATCAATACACAATAACACCATATATATCATACATTGCGGGAGTACTTACGCGTTCCCAAAACCAAAATTCAAAAACTCCAAAACCAAAAACCCCCAGTTCCTCAAACTACTTTAGCCGAAAAAGTTGCTCAACTACAAAGTAGCCACACTAATTTAAAAAACCAATTAGAAGTAACTCTAAAAACGTCTGAGGAAGAAAGGTTAGGGATGGTAGAAGAAATTAAATCTTTGGAACTGATTATAAAATTACAAGATGAAGACCATAAAAAAGAAATACTAAATCTAAAAAACCAATGTAGTCTAATGTCGGAGGAAATAAAGAAACTAAAATCTAAATTGATAATACTAAATGTATGATAGAACCTCCGTCCAAATGCAAAAAAATAGAATCTAACCTAAATGATGGGAAATGCTCTGAAAATGGTCGAAATAAAACGTACAGTGAGGTTTTGAAGACAGCAACCAAAAATATAGCTGAGGGAAATAAAGATAGGAAAGGGAGAGTTCTGCTACTGACGTCCAGTCATGGACGTGATTGCAGTGATCTCCTTGATAAAAGATTGAAAAATAAATTTGATGTCCAATGTTTTTTCAAGCCAAGTGCATCAATTAATGCAGTTGTAGAGTCAGCTAGGGAACAAACTAAAGACTTTGATGAAAATGACTATCTAATTGTACTGGGTGGCTCAAATAATATAAATGAACCTAACTTGAATCATCTTCCTCAAGTAACAGAAAAAATCAAGGAAATTGTGCCACTCAACAAAAAAACAAACTTAATAATAAGTACTATTCCTAATAGGTTTGATAGGCCAGAGTTAAATGAAGCAATCAATTCGACAAACAATCAATCCATAATACAATCAACAGCCTAAAAAATAAGAATTCTAAACACTGGGGATTTGTTTTCTAAATGAAAGGCTGAAAAGACATAACTTCACTAATCATGGGTTGCATCTAAATCGATCTGGCAAAGTAATATTTTGTAATAGATTGGCAGAGCTGATTGAAAGCCGTTTGCAATCCTCTGGTTTAAAAACAGTCAAAAAAACAAATAACGATTTTTTAGTAAATTGGCTCAAAACAGGGAAAGGAAATAGCTACAAATGCTAGAGATAGAGTAGCACAAGATGGTAAGGTTTTAGTATTTATCATCAAAATATTCAGTATCTTCGCAACAAAATTGACAGATTAGAAGTATTTCTTAACAGGAGGATCCTGACATTGTTATTTTCACAGAGCATGGCTTAAAAATAAAGGAAATAAATCAAGTTAGGATTCCAGGCTATTCACTGAGATCAGAATTTTGTAGAATAGCTCATAGAAGTGGTGGTGTATGTATATTCACTAGCAATGCTAAACATACCCAAACTTATGAACTGGATTTTGTTAAGAGATTTTCTGTTGAGATGGATTTAGAGGTGACGGGACTAAGGTTAAAAATTGATGATCGATTTGAGGTAGCAGTGTTAGGTATCTATAGGTCACCAAATGGAGACTGGCAAAAATTTTGTGAGCTGCTCCACACACTTTTGGAAATTACAACCGCTCGTTTCACAAATGTTATAGTAGTAGGAGATTTCAATACCGATTTTGCCAGGCAGGATAAAATGACAAAGGATATTAGAGATATTATTAATATGAATAATTTAGAAATTAAGGTCCACGAATATACAAGAGTAACTCGAACTTCACAGACAATTATTGATAATATCCTCACAAATATAGAAGGTTGTAATGTCAGGTTGAGTAGCTCAGATCTATCAGATCATAACTATCAAATTTTAGATGTTAAGTTGCAGGGCCAGAATCCAAGCAGAAAAAAAACTTTTGTGAAAGAAATTCAGCAATATGAGCTAGGAAATATAAATTGTTTGAAGCAGGAACTGCTTCAAGAAAATTGGAGTAGTGTTTATAACAGTTGTAACCTAAATTACAAATATAAGCAATTCATTGATACTCTAAGATTTCACATTAGTGTAAGCTGTCCAATAAAAAAAGTCAAAGTAAAAAGTAAATTGGACAAAGTAGATGAATGGATAACTGAAGATATTCTTACTCAAAGAAATATTGTTAGGGAAGCCTATGAGGAATTTAAATTAGTGAGGATGTTCCGAGTGAAGTCAAATACAAATGTCTAAAGAAAAACTATGCAAAAGAAGTGAGGAAAGCTAAGTGTAAGAAAACAGCTGAAATATTAACAACTAGTACCAATTTTAACTCTGCTGTTTGGGAGGTAATTAATAGAAATAGGAGAGCAGCTCAAAAAGATAGAGTTACTAATGTCCCTAGGATAATCGATGAACATGGAAATTATATGGATGATAGTATAGACATTTGTAACTTTTTCAATAAGTATTATCAACAGGTTGCATATAATCTCCAAAAGTCACTGAACACTAATACTTGTAATACAACTACATTAAATGCTGAGCCAATTGAAAAGGTATTTAAATTTCATCCATTATCAAGAGATGAGTTGTCAAGAATAATAAAAAATTTGAATAACAAAAAAACAGTAGGATTGGATGGGGTCTCAAGCAAAATTTTAAAAGAATGTGAAAATGAATTACTGGAACCTTTATTGCATCTCCTTAATACTTCACTAGAGCAGGGTATTTTCCCTGATGATCTGAAACAAGGAAAAATTTTGCCAATTTTCAAGAGCGGTGATTCTGAAAGAGTTGAAAATTATAGACCCATTAGTATTCTAAATGTAATAAGTAAATTTTTGAAAGAGTAGTTTTAATAGGCTATTGATGCACCTGGAAGAAATTAATTTCATATGTGATGAACAGCATGGGTTCCAGAAAGGGAAATCTACTAAGACTGCAATAGTATCCCTTGTTGAAAGACTAATAGATATAATAGATTCAGGTGAGAAGGCAGCCGCAATATTTCTTGATTTATCCAAAGCTTTTGATTGTGTGAACCATAGAATATTATTGGAAATACTAAAAACTGTAGGTGTGAATGGTATAGAATTAAAATGGTTTGAATCATATCTCATAGGTAGAAACCAGTGTGTTGAGCTTACCAAGGTGGATGGGAATGAAATAGTAAAAATTAAATCTCAAAAACTGGAGGTCCAGGCTGGAGTACCTCAAGGCTCAATTCTGGGTCCCTTACTGTTTCTGTTGTATGTGAACCAATTACCAAAAGAGTTAAAAGATCACAGAGCTCTGTTGTTTGCTGATGACACATCGCTTATCTTTAACAATTATTTATTAGATAGTCTAGAAATAAATGCTTTTACTGGAGTACAGTCAATTGTCCAATTCTTGAAGCAAAGGCAATTAACAATAAATAGTAAGAAATGTCAATTCCTACAATTCAAAAGTAAATATAATTCAGTAGAGGATAGAGAAATAAATGTGTTTGTAGAGGAAAATGAATTAGACCAAGAAGAGAAAGTAGCATTCTTGGGAATTTTACTGGACAGGAAATTAACATGGCATCCTTACATTGAGAGGATATGTAATAAGATATCATCTGGGGTATTTGTCCTGCGGCAGCTTGCTAGGCTGAATGATAAAAAACTACTGTTAACTGCTTACCATGGACTTATACTATCTCATATTAGGTATGCTATTTTAGTATGGGGTAATTCATCTCAACAAAATATGGACAGGGTGTTTAAGATTCAAAAGAAGGCACTCAGATGTATAGAGAAAGTGAATAGGTTAGACTCTTGTAGGCCTTTATTTAAAAAGCTTGGTCTATTAACTGTGCCATCTTTGTATGTATATGAAGTTGTAATGCATGTGAAAACGAGTGGTGTGATCCAGAATTCAGATGTTCATGAGTATAATACGCGAAACAGAGCAGATTATCATATAATGGGTCACAATAGTAGGTTATTTGAACAAAAACCAGATTATATTGGTAGGAAATTTTATAACAAGCTACCTCAAATCTTGAAAAGTAATGATGATTTGAAGATTTTCAAAAAACAAATTAAAAAATATTTAGTTGATAGAGCTTTTTATAGTGTACAAGAATTCCTTTCAAACCTAAACTAGGTTGAACTACTTAGTGTTAGAATTATTATGTAATAACATGACTTGTCTTATACTCCATGACTGGAGTCTTTAGGACGTAATCTTAAAAAAAAAAAAAAAAAAAATACAATCAGTAAGAATCCAGATAGGCTACTGTTTTTGGTGAGATGTAGTGAGATTTGGTGAGTATGTATTTATCCATAATGAAGCACTAAAATATTGTCTAAAAATATCATTACTAAATCGTCTAAAATAACACTGAAAATGACACCATGCGAAACATGTATGTATTTTTAAAATGAATTCATGATATTTATAGACAATATTCTAGTGTTTCATTAGTAACAATTCAACTAGATCTCTGTGCATTATGACTTTGTGGCTACTCTACCTACCCCATGAAGTTAACTTCATCTTACATTGGGGTATTTTTCACAAAATAATGGAGTTCCAACTAATATATTAGACTGACCTTGTCTCTGAGTGCCTCGTATTCTCCTGCTCGAATTTGTGGCACAGTCTTGCGATAGTCAAGCGTGGCTGCATATCCATACAAATAAATTGGGATGGAAAGCTGTGTAGCCAAAGCTGATGCGATTTTCTTGGCACAAGCAATACAGTCTTCCACTGTGACATCCCTGACTGGAATTATGGGACAAACGTCCATAGCACCCAAGCGAGGATGTTCTCCTGTAACATTAATTATTACATTTATTTAAAAAAACTTCACTCACATGGGCTACTTTTCAACAAATTAATAAAAACAATATACAAATCTTGAAGTACTCTTCATTTTTCAAAAAAATTAAAATAGTTTCGACCCTATCTTAGATTTCAACTTGAAAATGACCTAAGTTAGGGTCGAAATTAGTTGTTGAACTATTTTAAATTTTTTTAAAAATAAAGGGTACCTACTTCAAGATTTTTATATTGTTTTTATTAATACATTTATTATTTATTCATGTATTTATTTATTGGACAAACTATTTCAACGTTTTTAAAGAATAAAGGGTACTTCAAGATTTTTATATTGTTTTTATTAATACATTCACTATTTATTTATTCATTATTCATACATGTCATAAGCTATTACAAAATAACATTGACAATCGACATACATATTTCAATACACATAATAATACTTAAACATAACGTCATACAAACAAAATTCATAATAATATTGAAAGCTTTGCAACACTTGTTAAACGTATTTCTGTAAGTAGTATTTATGTTTAACGATTGATTAAATTATTCTCAAGATTTTTAACCTAATGAAAAAATACTGAATTTATTGAACCCTATCAAATACCTTTCCCTATTGGAAGATCTTTCTCATCAACATATGAATGACTGTTATAAATAATAATTAATTTATTGGATTGCAATGTTATAATGAGAATATACGAATAATGAATATAAAAAATATTAAATGAATTACAATGTAATATTTTATTGATTTACAGCAGTAGTTAATAACAATGTTATATAAATTCATATGAAATGTTTGAGCATCAATATGTTCCACAATAATAATTATTAACAATGAGTAAATAGGGAGATAATTCATTATTTGAATCAGATTTCGCACTATTTGAAAAGTTGATTCTTGCAAAAACTCTGAAAGAACCCTCGAAAAAATTTGAGAATTTGTCACAATATTTCATCTTCATATTCTCTGAATGAGTCAGCTACTTTATTGGGGGTTGAATGTTCGAACTGAATGTACTTTTTCCTATATTTACTAATCAAGTATCTTAATAGGGCTACCTGAATGTTCAATAGGTTGTAGAAAATTGCTTGTACCATTGCAATATTCAAAAATATTTTTCCTTTTATACTATATATTCTAATATATATTTTGATTGATTAATATTAGAATTTCATTCATTCATTCATAATGATCAACTTATTCAAGTTCTGGTGAAAAGAAGATTGGGTAGGCATCTACCAACCTTTGTGTTTGGTCATATCGATTTTGGTTTTTGCAACAGCAGCAGCATTGACAGCCGCTTCTACCACCGCGTCTGGTGGCCCCACAAACGTGTACACCGTTCTATTGGTCGACGAGCCAGGGTCTACATCGAGTAACTCCACCCCACCTGTTTTCCTTATAGCTTCTGCTATAGCTTCGATAACCTGTGAACAAAGACCGAACAGAAAAAATTAACTACATCAAAATAGTTATTTGTGCAACTAGTGCGCAAAGTGACAGTTTGCTGCACCGAAAGAAACGTTTACTGTTTGGAATAATGTTTTCTTGAGTGCAGCAGAGGAATTTTGCGCACGTATTTCACATTAAATTTTTCCTACAGCTACCATTGAATATGAAAAGTGGGTAAATATGGGTAAAATTACCTGAAATCCATCAAATGTTTTTCTGTGTAATTTTATTATTAATAAAAACCTAAATTTATTCAAAATTGAATAATAATGAAAATGAATGAAGGCGGCACATGGCAATGTGGTGACTGTCAACCACTGTCATCGTTGTCCACTGACATATTATATTGTGCACCACAGTCAGTGTTACCAACTTAATTTTGATTTCCCTGCACTGGTGCTCCATATAACCTACTAACTATTTTGCGTTGTCATGCTGCAAATCTGGAGTACGCAAAGTGATACTTTGCGCACTAGAGCGGAAAAGTGATTCTTTGCGGCCTGCAATCAGTGCACAAATGGTCACTTTTCAAGGTATCTGTAGGAAAATAATATTATTCAAGCTGCGTTTACACCAAAGTTATCAACAAAATGTTTATTTTTCTGTCCTTATAGATTCTATTAGATTGAACGGAACTTGGCAAACACATATGCTCGTCATGTGTATGATAAGTTATGTTCAATCTAATAGAATCTATAAGGACGGGGAAATAAAGTTATGTTGATAACTTTTGTGTTGCTTTAGTCCTTTGTATATTGTTGAGAATTTTATAGAAATAATTGAGAAATTTGATGATATATAGTAAATATTCTACTTCCATTGAGCACTCCAACTTATAGAACCAAGATACAGATGTGTTGAAACTTACACATATTTAGGAGTAGCCTAATCAATTATCGATGAAAATAAAACAGTACTCAAACCAACTTTATCTGAGAAATAATTCAATTTAGTCGGCATTTCCATGTAGGCCTGTATTAGGTTAGAACGTTCTTGATTAATTAAATTGATAATACTTATTAATCCATTTAAAATCATCATTTTCAATGAATATTCATCTTTTTTTTAATTATCAGGATCATTTAAAAATTCTTTTATTTAATTATAAACTCATGAGGTAATTTTTCTATTAATCACACAAGCACTTGCTATTCAAGATTTCCATCAACATTCTACAAATTTATTTTAATTACTCAAACATTGTTTATGATTCCACTTATCTTATAGTAGCCAACAGTAGCCAACCATATTCACTTTTTATGAGCGTATTGTTGAAAAATTGATAAGCTGTCACTAATATTGAAGTATTAAAGGCACACTCAGCTACCACTGATTTTATTCATCATCAATCTGTTATAAAATTATTTTTTAACATCTACTTTATTATTATTTTGGTAGTTTTGTAATCCACTCAAATCAGTTTAGGATCCTCAGATGTCTATAGAGCACTCTCTAGAGTCTCTCCCATTATTCACCATTAAGATGGCTGAATACATTTTGAAAAAATACAATTAGAGTTCCCTGGTATGTAATAAAAAACACAGTACTTGCCTCTGGATCTCTCCCTTCAGAAAAGTTAGGAACACACTCAACAAGTGGACGAGCCATCTTTGGAGGAGTTAGACACTATTCAAATGACGGTGGTTTGAATGTTTACTCAAATTATATAACCGAAACGCAGTGCCACGAGTGCTTATCTTCTGTTGAACAGTCATTCTTATTCACAAGGACGTCCGGATAATATAAAGTCTCCAACTCCGAATGTATCATAGTATATCATTGGTTAAGATTGTGGGTGCTTCAAGCTCAGACCACAGCCTAGGTTTTATCAGTAATAAACAAGTCCATCTATTTATTTAATGCACTGTTCTTTATCAGTTATTGGAAGTAAATTTACATTTCGAACGAGTAGGCTATTAAAAGGAATTCAAAAAGTGTTGAAGCTGATATGACCGATTTTAATAGAAAAGTTATAATTTAAAAATAATTTTGCTGCTCTTATAATATTGTTTTATTATTGTATATGCTAGAATCTTCTAGATCTGAAATTGTACTAATTTCTTTATCAGTTATTGAAAGTAAATTTACATTTCTAACGACTAGGCTATTAAAAGGAATTCAAATAGTGTTGAAGCTGATATGACCGATTTTAATAGAAAAGTTGGGTATAATTTAAAAATAATTTTGCTGCTCTTATAATTTTGTTTTATTATTGTATATGCTAGAATCTTCTAGATCTGAAATTGTACTAATTATGAATAAATATATTATTGTTTTTGAACGTTTTATTGCTGCTGATATCCACATGAGCTTTTAGCTCGTGTATGAGAAATGGAAGGTACGATTTGGATTTGATGTGGTGGTCAATCGTTCATGCCTACCGGTGGGATTCGAACCCACGAACCGGTAGCGCTAGCAGACTGAAGGATGCAACACCAATAAGTACAGTCATCCTGCCTAACCTGGCCAGCAAATGTGTGTGTTTTTTTTTTTTTTTTTTGGTAAACGATTGTTGAATTTTACTAATTTTTAATCGTTCAGTTTTGATATTAGGAACTGGTAACTGTAAACGTAGACTATCATTAAATGTATAAGATCCTTCAGGTAGCCGATGTGCAGGCCTACATAGTCGCGACTATATAGATTAAAGAACATTTAATTTAAGCAGTTTGAATTGGTTTGGTTTTTCAGATTGATTTCTACACTGTTGCAGGTTTGATGCCTAGTGAGATCGGAGTAACAACAGTTACTGTACTGAATTCCTGACAATAAGATAATATTTTTTAACAAAAAGTAGTTTTTTGAAAATTCTTTAGAAGTCATTCATTCTGTTTTATGGACAATCAAGGAAAATATTAGATAGATTTGTAATCAAGAGATTTGAAGTTCTAATGTAGGCTACTCGTATCTATAAGAAAGTCTGTATAAAAAAATTATGTGTTGTAAAATATTGTCAATAAATTCTAGGTTCTGATTCCTAAACCTTTAGATAATTTTTCCTGATATTATATTCTTCACTGGACTCAATTTAATGACTAAACAAGGTACCTATGATATGTGGGTAGGTACCCAACTTATATACTTTGTAAGCATTAGTCATAATCAGGACTCCCTATATACCGGACCTGCGCCTACAAAAAAATGGCCGCCGTATGTGGTGGCCGGCATTGATATTTTAAACGGGAACTAGACAAACTGAGACGCTCTCTAACAGCTGATTAGTGATTTTTTCTCAGTAGCAATCTATAAGACCACCACATACGGCGGCCATTTTTTTCTAGGCTCAGGTCCGGTAGTATACAGCTGGTCCTGTCATAATTCTCCATTAAAAATACTTTCAGGTCCAATCTTCTAAATATTATGTGGTATTCTTTAGGTGAAAGATAAATAAAAAACACGTTTATATACTGTCACTATTATAATATTATTATATAGGATAATAATTAATTCGTTACAGGATGTTCAATTACAGTAGTTGAGATTTAAATTTTAACTGGTTGTATAATTGAAAGGCCTATTATAGATTAAGGCCCCCAGCAGCAGGTTCAAAATTAATTTATAACAATAAATGTATATGAATAGTTTTGTGATGATAGAAAGAATGAAGAGTAATTAGGTACAGAAATTAATAAATCACAAATGAAAAATATGCGAGTATTAAAATGAGAAGCAAACTTCAAAATTTCAAAAGTGAATTATCATAAAATCTTTATGAAAATAAATGAATTTAGAAAGCATTTTTACTTATGCATGCCTATTACAGGCTCTAATTTTTGCTGAAAATAAGACAGCGAAAATTATTTCATTCTTATTATTGAATAATAATATTATTGTTTTCCTTGTTTTAGGCGTAGCCTTTTTTGTCGGCAGTCATCCGTCACCAGTCAACACGCATAACACATTCAAAACTAGGCTTATACAATTTGTACAAAATACAATACAAATACGGTACAAGGAGCAACGCACCAACGCACGCTACAGCAACGTACAGGATACATGTAGATTTTCAGAAGAAGATTGTGAAAAGACTTCATGAAAACTAGAAAAGTAAGTAAAATCATGTTTCAATTACATATTTATTATTATTTTAAGTTAATTTGTTGAGTCATAGATTATACAGAAGCAGTATCTCAACCAAAAATTGAAATAGAGATTGAGGTTACCTATGTTTACTTTTTTCAACGATCAATGATTAGATACGGTAAGTTATTGTGATGATGGTATGATTTCTGAGTTAAGAAAATAGAAGTTCAGCTGAAACAAGTTGAAGAGCAATTTGATAAGAAGTGTGAATAATAATATTTCTTTTGAGCAATGAAACGGCAACACTGCTTGGTCATTGGATTGATTTTCACTTGTTGATATAATGTTATGAAATTAGTAAATGTATTCAAATGACTGTAAATTCTGCAAGAAAACTGTACAATCCTCATGATTGTAAAGTTGAATATTATTTGAAAATATCTTCTGCAGCCCTCAAATCTTTTTAGATTTAAATTACTAATTTATTTACTTACACTGGAGTTAACAATATTCACACCCAGTGGCGAGGTCACTGACCCCGGGAAGGAACAATATTCACATCCATTGGCGAGGTCACTGACCCCGGGAAGGAAGTGTTGGGTTGGGACCTTCCTTCATTGGATCCACCCAACATAATAATATTGATATCACAACGACCCTAATACAACGGTCTAAGATGTCGGATCCAACATTGAAGTTTGGATTTTTGGTGGTTGATAATCGATCATGTTAGATACTTGAACCAAATCATAGTATCATAGATAGATAATTATGTTAATTAGATTATGGCTCAACCTTTCGGCCGAGCACTTGAAAAAATTCAGAGTAGACTCATCATGTGTTCCACTCCACGGAAATCTTTAGTAAAAGGCGAAAGATTTATTCGACTTTGAAGTGGAACCAGAGCTAACTAAAGAAAGGCACTTCTGGGACCCCACTCTCACATCGCACAAAACTCTGGCGCGAGTTGCAATATCATCTTGAGTTTGGAACGTTATTGTGAAGTGAATAATCCATTTGAGAGTTGGGTTTTAGCTGCAAACCATCATAAATATGTTTCAATTACATATTTTACTCAAATTTGAGCCATTCAATTTGCCGAATTTCGGTAGAAGATGAAAAGAGTGAATTTTTCAACAAGATGCTTTCCAGCTAAGCGACTGTTGTAGTAGTTTTCGATTGTGCCGATGGATGGCGCCCCTACTCATGACTGCATTTGCCGCGATTCAGAAGTCGATTTTAAAAAGTTATTCAGTAATCTAAAGTGAGCTTTATTGAAACAATTTTATCATCAATACGGCCCAATATAGTCAGAGGCATTATTAATTAACGGTATTTTCCTCTACGCTACTTATTCAAAAATGTTTAAATATGAAAAAGTGTTGAACCTTTTTGATATTCGTTGATTTATTACAGAGAAGATTGACATAAATGTACTATTTCTTAATAATTTACTATACAATTAAATTGAATAGCGAATCAAGAATAGTTATTAATTTTGAGGGCTTTCAGCGAGTTATCCAAACATGAGACCTTATTTTTTTTTAATTCTTGAATCACTATAATATTTTTAATTACATGAGAACTAGAGACGTTTTCGACTCCGTCGAACAAAAAACTGACTCACCTACAAACTCTTAATTATTATTATAGGCTACAAACATACAAAAACCACTTGCTTAATAGAATTGGATAGTTTATAGCTGGTATGCAGCTAATAATCTGTCTCTTAATGAAGACAAAACCTCTGATATAATTTCCAATTTCAGAAAGTAGAAGGATGCTACACCATTCAAGTTTCTAGGTGTTATGATTGATTCATGTCTGTCATGGGAGGCGCACATTGATTTTTTGTCAGTTAAACTCTCCAAAGGCCTGTATATGCTTCGCAGACTATGTGTAACTGTTGATAGGCCTGTGCTGATGAATATCTATTAAGCACACATTCAGAGTCTCCTATCATATGGAATTATGCTTTGGGCTAATAGTGTTAAAGCCAATTCAATCTTTGTCCTTCAGAAGAAGGCTATTAGAATCATAAATTATTTAATTTGCCTTTCAATGCTCATTGTAGACCACATTTCATAGAACTTGGATTGCTGACACTGCCATCACTGTATGTTTTTAATATTTTATGTTATGTACAAAAAATTTGGATATGATACAAACCAACACCATCATTTAAATACACGAAATAGACATAGACTTAAAATTCCGCAATATAGCCATTCCAAATCTCAGAGAAACTGGCACTTCATGTCAATAAAATTATATAACTCCACACCAGACAAATTAAAGTTACTAGCATTCACTAAATTTAAAAATAAAATTAAATATGTATTAGTTAATGAATGTTTGTACACAGTAAATTATTTCTTTTCTATAAACTGGGTACCATTTCTCTTATGATATAAGGAGTAACTTGTGATCTATGCTTTACATTAATTGTTAATTTATTTTTGTATTTTTAAGACTGACTAATGAATAATAGTGATTCAAAAAAGATGTATTTTGACGAAGTCGATGTATTTTTGTAAATATTGAATGACTAATAAAATTCTATTCTGTTCTATACTAATCAAATATATTATTATTATCATCAAAAATAAAAATAATTTCAATTACTATAGAAAAGAAAAAATCTAAAACTATAGTTCCAACTAAAGAACTAGACCCTTGCTATTTAAATGAGGTTTATTATTTGCATTTAATTTAGGCGTTCATTCATTTTTTACAAGAATGCACAGTTTGGGAGAGAAAAACCATGGGGTGGAAGATAATTATGTTGATTATTTGCTCTGAAAAAACTAAGGATACCGGTACCTTGTAATTCCTTGTACTTTCAATACCTTGCATTTCTCTCTCAAATTTAGATAGGTTCAATATTAAAATGTTCAAAGTCTTTTAGGTTTTCACTTTTCATACATTTTCAGTACAAAAAAAGATCAATATACAATACTATATTAAGGTAATCGTCCAATAAAATAACCATAATATGTATTTCAATTACTATAAAAACTTGATATTACTTAATAAAAACTAGTTATTAATTTTTTATTATCTGTATTCCACCCAATTCTTATCGAAAATTGTAAAACCAAAATGCTAAAATAAAAATACTGTGATCATAGGCTATCATGCTCATTGTTTATTTTCATTTCATAATAACAGGTACAGATTAGAACTTCAAAGCTTTATTAACTTTAATTATTCAACCCACACATAATCTTCACCAATAAGCCAGAGTTCGCTCTCTAGTCAGAGCTCTTGTGCCTTTGCAGGTTTGTCTGTTTGCTGCTAGAGCGCACAGCTATCAAAATTGGTACATTATCTGGGAACCGCCATTTTAAATCCAACTTCATTTTTTCTAATTGCAAGGTGGTCTATGATTTCGATACAGAATTTCAAGATGGCGAACAGAAATGAATGGCGAAAACCGCACATCGATATCTCAAATCGATCAAAAGTTATTCACATTTAAATTCTTCAAGCTTCCAGTAGGTCATGTTTTCAGTTTGTCAAGTTCTCAGTTAGACCCTTGCGGAGCACGTGTTACCTGCTAATCTATGATCTATGGAACGACTCTGCTTGTACACGTAAAGGATAGGGAATTCATAAATGACGCATCATCACTTTTGAACTGATGGACTGCAGTGTGAATGCAGTGTCCAACATACACTGATTATGATTAGCGTTTACGAAGAATCTTAGGTCTAAAATGATCGGAAGGAAGTCGAATGAAGTGAATGAAAAAAGGATTGATCAAGTACAATTATTATAGAAGAACACATGGTAGAAATATTAGTATAGAATAAGAACAACAATGTAGGTGATACACGTGAGATCTAAAATTAAAACCTGTCCATGCTGTTATATTTCATAAGATATAAATATGATATAATATAAGATGAGTGTATGCAGTGTCTGATAGACACTGATTGTCACTGTACTTCTCAAACGCGTCGTGAGCTAACACCACAGGGACTGTCATTCAGCTAACGACTACAATGAGTTCAGAAAGAGTGAAATAAAAGTTACTGAAAAGGGAGGATTTAGCATTTTTGACCGAACGTAGTGAGGTCTATGTTTTAACTCCAATTTTATTTTGTCCGTCTGTATGTAACGCGATTACGGCCAAACGCGTTGATAGAATTCGATGAGATTTGGCAGAAATATTCCTTTTTCAACTGCGCGTCAATGTATACACAAGGTTTTTTGAAATTTTGCATGTTAAGGATAATATGAAAAGAAAAGGAACTCCTCCATACTCTGATATCACTATATATATCATCTACTTTGCAGATAGGATCAATCAGACCTATAGAATTATTCATAATCAATCAGCTGACAAGTGGATTATTCATTGCATGCATTACACACACAGATGTCTGGCCGTGTCTATTTCTATAAGTTAGGTTTTCAATATTTTTCATGATGCGTGCCCATCGCAGTATCAATATTCTCACATTTGAAAAACAAATTTAATAGGTGATTGAAAATAAAATAAGAAATGATTAACTGGATAATGCTGAAAAAATTATAATATTCTTGATTGAAAAAAAATAGTTGAGAAATATTTTTATCAGATGGAAAGATTATCACGAAACTGGATAAATCATCATATTTATGAGATACAAATTCAAACGTGAACTGAGTTTTTTAACATAAGTGAGTTTTTGATCTTGGAGGAAACAAATAACAGTTTTTAAGAGTAAATTATGATTCAACTGTAAATTGTGATTCAACTGAATCGTCTAGAACAGGTGACATAGATACTTGTGGATGAAAAACTGCGTGAGACTAATCATATTATAGGACGATACTGTCCTTATCAATGCTTGTGTCAAAAAGCCTTATCCATAAAACTTGTCAAAACTTTGTAATGAATGACTTCTTGAATTGAAATTTATCTGTTTAGATTCAGTCAGGTATAATTTTTGGGAATGGACAGCTTTTGTTGTGATTAATTTGAATTTATGTTAATATTGTTATTCATATAAAGATAAAATTATGATTCTTTCTGAAATTTTGCCTCATTCGATAAATAAAGAAGTATATCATTCCATTCTATTTCATTTACGAAAGAGATGTAAGCAGATGATCTGCTCTGTTCTTTTATCGTTAAACTGAAAACTAAATAATGTGGTATTAATTTTTCTTACAGGTTCAAGCAGAATGTGGTGGAATAGCATATTATAATATTGCATATTAGTAACCATAGTTGGGTCCTTTCCATTCATTCATCCTTCATATCAAGACCAGAATAAATTAATATTCCTCTCAATATGGAACATCAACATCACAAGACTGTCTTAATGGACCTGTCTTTGAAGACTATTTTTGCCTACATGATGAGGGATCACAACACTTCAAAAGGTAAATACTTCTTCTTTTTCTCATAAAATTGTGTTTATTTGATGGTCTATGGTAGAGGCATGCCTTAATGAGAAACTGTCAGTAGGCCTCTTATAAACAACATAAACGCTTGTCTCACAACAAACGCTGACTGTTTAAATTAAGTCTCACTGCAGTTAATTTGTGACTTTCCAATACTCACTAATTTACTGCCTTATTTTTTAATTAATAGAGCTGATTTTACCAACTGTAATACTATAGTGAGGTCCACGTTATAATGGCAGTGTTTGCTTAGCAATGGTATTACTATCCTTGTCTATCATTCAACAAAGAGGATAGCGCTATCTCTTTCTTGCTTTGCTTTGTTGCCAGATCGTCTTTCAACAATGTAGAACTAATAATTAATATTAACAAAATATTCCATCTCAATTATTAAAATTCATTATGAAATTATTTACAAATTTATTTTTTTGTAAATATTAATAAAATTTAATTGATTATTTTAAATGATATATTGCTATCCTTGTCTATCATTCAACAAAGTGGATACCGTTATCTCTTTCTCGCTTAGCTCTTTTGCCAGATCGTCTTTTAACAATGTAGAATTAATAATTAACAAAATATTCCATCTCAATTATAAAAATTCATTATCAAAAATTATTTACAAATCTAACTTTTCGCTTAATAGAATATAGTTGATTTATTTTAAACGAGAATGAACAGTTAATATTACATCAATAAACCTGTATCAGCTACCGTCTATAGGAGGCATTGAAAAGACAGAGGATCGGTAACGTTGTTCTTCTATCTTTCTCCACTTCTATTATAACGTGGACCTCACTATACCACCATCGTTCTTACATTAAAATATCCTGAATACTGAATGACTAAACAAAGAATCCGCAACTGACTTGATGTCACAATTTTGATTGAGTAGTGTCACTTTTTAATGATCAATTTTATTTTATAATTTAAGGACACGTGAATCTGTTCTGGCTCATTTTCAACATGCTCATGCTGGTTTATGTCTTATAAATGTATATCTTCTAGAAATATGTGTATATAGTTAGATAAAATATAATAATTAGATTGCACATTTCAATCAACAAGCCCAGACCATCATCTTCAATTCCTCCAATTTTAGAAATTAACGTCAGTACAAAAACAGGTTACTCAGTAATAATAATCTCGTTTAGATGAAACGATGAGTTCGAAGGATTCTTTCACGGCACAAGTATTGTTATTATCTACTATCTTGATCAATCTCCATATTATGACGTTCTATCATGATAATTATGACATATTCAAAGTTTTACTGAAATATATAATAACCATCTATTAGATCGTCTAGTCATTATAACTTGACCTTCCCTATACTGATGCTAATCCCAGTGGTGCTCAATATATAGCAATCCTTTTGGAAATAGTTATCTCCCTCTAAATTGTAAGAGGTCGATGGAAGTCTACCATAATGTTGGTCTATTAATCTCAACCGTTTATCTAGATCCACCCGAATTTTTTAGACCTAGGTCAGGGACTTCGAAACCATGTTTTATTCAATCTATGACATTAAAAAAAAGACGTTTCTATTTCCTGTTATGGTCATTGATGGCCCCATATTCTATTTTCACCAAAGAACAAATTTTTCTCATTCTGTTTTCTGTAACAGTGATGTATGGAATAAATGAAACTGTAAGTTTACAAGTATTAATGACTTGTTTATTTTTCCAATCATACAACATAAGTAATGGGTTATTTCTTCTCATGATCAATATGCTTCCCATCAATTATTTCTGTTCCCACAATATATTTTCCTCTTTCAAAATACATTCATAGAAAAATCTGGAATCGTATCCTATACTATTAAACGAGCAACTTCTGTTATATGTTTAGATGTTTATATGTTCGTATTTCACCGGATCTCGAAAACGGCTCTAACGATTCTCACGAAATTCAGAACATAGGTTTATAATATGAAAATTCGATTACACTACGTCTCATTCCTGGGAAAACTCGCTGAAGGACATTAAAATGATAATTATTATTCATCCTTGCAAAAACAGCTGATAAAAATTATTTCGTCGTCTGTTGGTGATGGAAGTGAGTGAGCGAGTTCATGTGTGTGGGACTGTGTCAAAATTATGTATCAGCTGTTGAACTTTTGTAATCATTCAATCAGGTTGCAAAAATGCCGGGTTATTTTCAATCCTGATTAATTCCAGTAGATCCATCCTTTTGAAATGATCTCTGATTTGGTTCACGTGAAGTTAATCATTGTTAAATTTTAACCGGCTTTTGTGCAACTGGGCCTTTGTGAGGGAAATTTTTGCATTCCTCTGGGAATTAATCTCAATTTATTGTGATTAGATAGAACATTTCTGTATGAATGTTATTATAATTTCTTCTTTCGTAATAAATTTTTTATGCTTTTGTACTCCAGAGCGAAGCTCGGTCCCCAATATTGATAATTATTGAGTATTTGAAATTTTCATTTTTTTTATATATAGCCTAGGCTGTTATTCAAATCAGATCCTCATCCAACATGTATTCCAGCCAAATACACCCTATTCGATCACAATTAATTCTTTCCTTGCCGGAAACCTGAACTTTTTGATATTTAAAAGCTCATTTTATATTCCAATCACTATCTTCTGGCTATCTCCTGGCAAAAATGCAACATTCTTATTCTATTCTAATGATTTAACGAGTTCCTATTTGATTATCCATGGATGTTTAATTCCAATTTACTCTTCTAACCTTTATCTATTTTTATAGCTTCTGTACCGTTTTCAACCTGCTCAATACAATAATAAAATGTATCTTATTATTCTACATTTCAACCATTGGTCGTTTTCACACTCACTTACCGATTTTTGGTCGACATATTTATCGTCACGACACTCCGAATGTCCTTCGATTCGCCAATTATCAACAACAGCTGATTCTCATCCAGTCCTGATCCTTAGCTTAACCTCGATTGAATTATTTTCTTGGACGATCATCGATCCACTTTAAAAGGGGGTACCTACATTCCTATCATGAATCGTGGAAAAGTAGAATATTCAATCCCAATATCGAACAATTATATTTAAACTTCCAATCCTCTTGTGCTGCACTCTAGCGTTTTTTTAAGTCTTTTAAAGGCATATATTGCAACTTTTCAATATAAAGTTATGAGAAAGACATAAATTATGAATTATCTTTTTTTCATAAGTGAAGCGTTGATCTGCCCTACTTTTTACTGTCGCTAGGGAATTTGAAGTTTATGTCTCCTTCGGTCCTTCGGTGAAATTAGTCTCCTGCAATCAGATCCATTTTTTTATTGAATATTGTTCATTGTCCTATTCGTTGAGTTGATAGATACTTGAAATACTGAATGAGGAAGTTTAGGCGATGCTACATTTTTGCGTGCATTTTTCATTCCAAGATTTTTTCAAATTTGACTATTGAGGAAATCTGGAAAGAAATAAACAGATAACCATTCTCGTATTTTGAAAGTTTTCTTCAACTACTATTCGATAACAATATGTAACAGAGAAGTGGTTTCAGTGGCTCATTTTAAAGCAAATATTTAGAGTCAGTCTTGGAAAAATGGAGCAGTTGTAGTATTTTTGGTTTTAATAACCCTGTTTATCCTAGCTGGCTGAACTAGTGTACTTGAGCGAAATTGAGTTTGAGGTCTGAAGTGAAAATATGTTTGGTTAATGTAGAACAGAACTCTTTAGTATAGTAGTGGAAAGCAATAAAATTGTGTTCGCTTTCATTTGTATTGCAAGCGAATTTCTAGAATTACTTCTTTATTTTGAGAACAGTGGAGATGAGTTTGTTACTGGTATTTTATTCTTGTATTCAAATTAAAACATCTACTGCACATTTTTAATAGTGTATTGCAGATGCTCTCTTGTTAGGGAGCAGCATGATTACATCATAAAGAATGATAAAATAAAAAAAAAATAGACAAATTTCTTATTATACTAAAAATAATAATTGCTAGAATTTATTCTCATAGGTATTTTTTTCTGTAACTGTACTGAATCTTCTCCATGAATTGACTTCCAAGGATATTATGTTTGGTGTGATTTTGGACACCAAATTGAAATTTTGAATTCAAAATTGAAAATGTATGTAGTGTTTTGTTTCAATGTAGAACGTCTCACATAACCCTTAGGTATTTGAACAATTTATTCTATGAAATTGGGATAAAAAGAAGTTTTGGACTGTAGTCTGTTTCTTTGTCCTTGAGTTATTGTGAATGATAAATAAATGAGTAAGTAAATAAATAAATCACCTCAGTTTGTCAACGATATATTCCTTACATACACTACTACATACATAGCCTCAACGAGGCTATAGAGATTAGGAAGGGGTAGGTAGTAAAAAGCAAGATAATTTTCATTATTAACAATCGTTTTCTTAGCTGCTTTAAAAAATGTAGGCTGCCTTAAATATATTAGTCTTGAAATTTAGTGCTGGTGCATAACATCCACGGGGGTGGTATATTAAAAATTGGAAAAATTCAAGCTTGAATATAATTATAATGAAGTAGGAAAGAGTTTGTTGTTCATGTTTTTAGTTTGTATTCATCTTTAGTAGATTAAAAAAAATCCTAGGGCTTAACTTATATGTAAGTTGAGTAGGCTATTCAGTTTTCAGGTGTTTTTTATCTTGTTTTATCTTATCATGACCTTTGCTCCCTATGTATAATAGTAGGTACTGTACTGTCTTTTTCCTTTGGGACTACTTTTAATATAAATAGAAAATATAAATCTGAGTACCCTTTTGAATTATTTTGTCACGTCATGTTTCGGCCAAAAAATAAATAATTTTGTAAATAAATAAATAATGTTTTCAATAAATAATTTATTTCCCAATCACTTGTAAATGACATTAATAACCGAAAAATGTCGTGACAAGATAATTTAAAAGGCTACTGAGATTCATATTTTCTATTTATAGGTACTGTACTCTATAGTTTAATAGGGCAGTTGTGCATTGAAATTATTTTGTGTTATTTAACATTTGTACATTATACAAAAGTGTATTATTACTGTAATTGGGAGAAACGCACTGAAAAATAAGAAATATTGCGGTTATTCTGAAGCTCATAAATGTAAGTTAGTGGTGCTCTTCGCCACCGGTCATCAATCCAACTGGAGGACAAAGTGCTCGTCTCTTATAAGATCTTAGAGAATAAAAAAGACAATATCCTGTGGTTATTCTCCTACAGTGAGGTCCACGTTATAATGGCAGTGGAGAAAGATTGGGGAACAACGTTGCCGATCCTCAGTCTTGTCAATGCCTTCTATAGACGGTAGCTGATATTGGTATATTGATGTAATATTAACTGTTCATTCTCGTTTAAAAAAATAAATTATGTTTTATTAAACAATAAATATTATATTTTTCAATAATTTCATAATTAAAATGAAATATTTTGTTAATTGATTATCAATTTTACATTGTTAAATGACGATCTGGCAACAAAGCAAAGCGAGAAAGAGATAGCGCTATCTGCTTTGTTGAATGATAGACAAGGATAGCAATACCATCCTCACAATGTAGTAGGCTTGTGATTTATGAGCAATATCGGGGCACCGAGCTTCGCTCGTTATTTATTTATTGATAAACAGAACACAATTCTTCAAAATGATTAGAGAAGGACTAACAGGCACAGCCAAAAACTGTTTCTTCCCCGAATTTTGATTTATACACTATAAATGGTCCAAAAATTAGGTTATGTTTCATACACTTGAATTCAGGTCCAATTTTCAGTCAAAATATTTATTTAAAAACAGAAAAGTTCTAATTTAGATTGTTTACAAACCAAATTCAATAACAAAATAACACTCACTAATCACTTAAAACTGAAAATAATTATTGACTTTGAATATTATGATTTATACTCTAATTTAGAAAGATAAACCATGTCATGTCAAAAAATCAGATTATTTTGATAAAGTCTATTGAAATTTCTACATAATATTTCTCGCGAGATACGGTAAGCTGATTGAATGAATACAAAGCTGATCTCCCACACAGGCACACGCATCTTCTGTTATCGACAGACGACGAAATTATCATCTGTTCTTCCAAGGATGAATTATCCTTTCATGTCCCTCAGCGAGTTTTCCCAGGGATGAGACCTAGTGCAATCGAATTTTTATATCATAAAGCTACTATGTTCCAAATCTCGTGAAAATCGTTAGAGCCGTCCGTTCTCGAGATCCGTTAAACATAAATAACCAGCATAAAAATATATACAAATATTTATACAGAAATTGCTCGGATTCTTTATAGGCTATAATAGGATTCTTTAGAATATTGTAGTAGAGAGAGAGATTCACTTCGGACTATCAGCATTGGGGGGAATCGTTTATGCTATCTATAAAGAACTCTGACAACTGAAGTACCTACCTATCTCTCAATATAGTTACAATGTTTCCAAGGTGAACGAAAAAAATGCATACAACAAAGTTGGCAAAGTATTTTCGCCGAAGATGTAGTGGTGCTGATCTCTGAACTTTGCTTTGAGTGGCGCATGTAGTACACAATGTAGACACACTGCGAGTGCGAGACTATTGGAGCGCACACATGGTTTCTATCGACTGAAGATTTGTGGCCGTCTAGAGTCTGGAGGAAGGCGATCGCGGAGGCTGTGGAGAGTCCTCCGGCAGGGAGGGGCGAAAAATATTCTTGAAGAGACTACTGCCACCACATGTGCCGCTCTCTGTTGGCGTCTCCCCTGCCTAGCCGTCCGTCTTCTAAAAAGAGACCAACTCGCTCGCTCGCCGCTGCAAGACCCCTCTTCGCTCTCAGTTGTTCAGTTCAGTTGTTCAGTGCGCGTAGGTTCGTTGTGCTGGCACGTTAGTTGCTTAGTTATTCGGCCGGCAGCCGGTTAGTTAGTTTTACTCGCCGGGTTCATTTTGTGTGATCGGTTGCGTTCTCTCTTAGTTCAGGTCAGTAATTTATAATTTTTTGAAATTATTTTGTGTTTAAGTTGAAATTTGAGGACTGTTTTTGGTTGGTTCGTGATTTGAAATAGTTTTAAAGTACCTCTTCCAAATTATTCAAATTTCAAATAGATATGCTACACTTTCAAATATCTAGATTCTGAGTTTTCTTTTTTATTTGTAGGTTAACTAGAGTTTTATGCAGTTTTTAATAGTTTATGATTTCAAGAGTAGTTTGAACGTATTTTATTCAAATTATATAGTTCTCAAATAGCAATGTTGAACTCTATTATTTGCACTTCAAATATCAAATGGATAGTTCCACTTTCAAATAGTTCTTTTCTAGAGTTTTAGTTCTTATCCCTTTAAATAAACATTGTTTCCAACAATTCTCACCTAAAATTAACTAATCAGAATCAATTTTTGAGAAACATAATAATATAATATGTTCAGGTTACAGTGGTTCCCATTATAAAGACTGTTTTAAAAATTCCCAACCACAGAAGGACTATTTAAATTAGATCAATTGAACCAACCTTTATATAAGTGCACAACACATTTTTTCAATGTATTAAGAAGTTAACTTGATTGCAGTTTTTTTCCTCAAAGACTCAGTTCAATTCCAAAAAATTTGATTTTGTTTTTTATGTTCCTACATCAATTAGTTTGTGATATTTTGTAAGTGTATTTTTGTATTAAATAAATCCAAGCATATTTTATTTGATGGCTATTCAAAATTTGATGCATTTTAAAAATCGTTTGTGATTTGAGGAGTTTAAAGTACTTTTCACCATTTTTTTCAATCTCAAATAGAAATGTTTAGTTCTTATATAGCTATTTGAATTTCAATTTCTATTACAGTTGATTCCATTCAAATCTACTTTTCGAAATTGTAGTTTCTGATAGTTTTATTCATTGAAATTTTCCGCCTTTGATTTGAATCTTTTCTATTAATCACATTTTTGAAATAATCTGTTATTGAAAGTTCATTTCTTACCTTCTTTTCCATAGATTTCCATGTATTTATTCATTTATTTAGTAATGTACAATTATTACACTTATGTGAGAAGGCACAACAGGCTTATGCCCAAAACTGCCCCTTCTCAAATTTTCACTGTATTCAAAAATGATATATTTGATGGAATATTTTAATTTTGGTTATCGTTTCTGATCAGTTCAGTTGTTGACATTTTTTATCACTTCAGTTATTTAGTTGTTAGTCAGGTAATAATAATTTTCAATTTCTTCAGTTTATTTCAATTGAAATAGAAAATGTATAGGGGCCTACTTTGTCCTCGAACAGATATTTTTTTATACTTATCATTTACACAGAGGGAAAGAAATTTCCCAATGTTATTTATTTCTGAATGCGAATAATTAATACCGTACCATGTGAATAATACGGCATTGAAACAATAAGTTTGTCACTTATCAAAACTCTGAGGGGAGTGGCTGCAGTTCCAACTAAAGCTTGATTCCCTTATCAGTAAAATCAGTAGGTCTAATTATTGTAATATCGTTGAATCACTCATCGAAATGTGTCAGCGAACATTTCCTTTGACATTTACTCAGTTTTGTACATTTATCGATAATAATTAAATTCATACTGTAATAAAAATGAGTGTTTCCGGACTTTGAAGTATTATTTATTGGTCGTATTTAATTTGACTCGGTTTATTCCTTGAATATTCTAGTCATTGCTCACTTCCGTTGGTCACATCTCTTAATACAGTTTGCACTAAAAATGCATTTTTTGGACATCAACGAAGGAATAATCAAGATGGCAATGCAACATTATTGCAAGTTCAGGAATCTCAAACGAAATGAGATTAAAGTTGAAGTTTACTGCCACACAGATACTTATCATTTTCAGCTCTTTTCCGCTATACAGACATCATTTTCTTGATTCTCTAGCCTGAAATCATGGAAGCTGCATAATATATTGAACAGTGTACACTTGTATGATTGAAAACCACCTTTCCCTGTGAAAGGTCATGAGACTTGAGCTATAAACGTTTGGCATCTTAATATTATTCGTAACCGTTTCTTCGAATCCCAGTTCTATCTTTCAATTCTACTGGTGGAACTTGGTTTCAAGTCCCTATTTTAGTTTTATTACTGCACACTGTTATAAAGAAGCTTCAACTTCTAATAGACATTCAATAATTTCTGGTTTGCTGTTGCGATAAAGTTGCAAATCATTATTCAAATTATCGAATTCATCAGCGTTAGTGAAAACAACTTCAAAAACAAGATTTACTTTTTCAAATCAGAGTCTTTCAATAAAATCTTCGTCTACTGTCATGAAATTTCCAAAATACTAATGAGGAATCGTAAGTGAAATAATTAGGCCTTTATGATAAGCTTACTGAGTTTGATGAAGAATACATTTTGATGTGAATGACTGTATCATCTTGAGGCCTTTCCCTTTTCTATTACAATTCGACTACAGTTCATCCAAACCCAATCCCACGTTATAAGCAATGGGAAAATCTATTTCCTCAGAATTGAACAGTCTTACCAATCTTATTTAGCGCATTCTTCCCATTACTGGCGCTATGCACTGTAAATGCACTGTAAAATGTCAATGTCAGATTCTATTACTTCTGATCAGCAAAATAGGTAACTGGCTATTGTTGAACAAATTTCCATCATTTGTTTCTCCTGCTAGCTCTTGCAGAGTTTCGCAAATTCCTTGAACTTATTGAGATGGTCAGGCAATGACTTGTAGTAGTAGGTGTTTGCCATATCCCACATAATTCTCTATGAAAATACCAGGGATTATTTTTTTCATAATCTATTCAATTTCTTCACATTTTCGGCTATTAATAATTAAGCTGCTGTGTAGACCGGGTTCAAGATCACGTTATTGTTTCTTAGTAGGTTGTAATTGACCGAGCGAAGTGAGGTCTAATATTCAAGTCGACGGTTTGGCATTTCTCTTAATGTTTAAATGTTTATATGTTACGCATTTACGGCGAAACGCGGTAATGAATTTTCATGAAATTTGACAGGTATGTTTCTTTTTTAATTGCGCGTCGACGTATATACAAGGTTTTTGGAAATTTTGCATTTCAAGGATAATATAAAAGGAAAAAGGAGCCTCCTTCATACGCCAATATTAGAGTAAAAATCAGACTATAGAATTATTCATCATAAATCAGCTGACAAGTGATTACACAGATGTGTGGAGAAGCCAGTCTATTGCTGTATTTCCATAAGTTCAATCAGGGACTTGTGGATGAGAATACTGCGTGAGGTCTACTGTTCACAGAACTACTAGTTTAATGTCCACCCATGAAACATTTCAAAAACGCCTTCTCTGATTGGTTCTCGTGAAATTAATCACGGTTAAAATGGCTGTTATGCAACCTGGCCTATGATTTTGAATATTTTCAATTGTTTGCTGATAGTGTCTTCCATTAGGATTCGCAGTGAAATAATAACTATTGATAGTATAACATTATTATAGTTTCTAGACCATCAATTTAAAATTAATATCGTGAAATATAAATTTCTTATCTGTTCCGTACGATATTTAAAACAAAGGCACCTCCACAAAACCCAACTGTCTTATTCGGAAGCTCTGTGCAAATTTTTAGAGAACAATAATTGGAAGTTAGCTTATTGTGCACTTTTCAAACGAGTGTTGGTCGAACGAATCGAATGACGGAAGTGAATTTGATACATTATTCGTTTTCAACAGACACGAAAAGTAATTTTTGATATAATTTACTGTCTGAGTTTGAACCATGAGGTACGTTTCAAATATCGAAATTAGTTATTGTAATAATGGAAAGGGGATTAACAATAGGGATTGGTATATTCAATGCAATTTCTGCTACATCATAATGACAACTACGGAGTTAATTTTGGATTTGTTGGAGTAGTAAATTTATGGAGTATTTTCATTGCATATTTTCCAGCAAACTCTATGACTTGGTTTTAGTAAAGCATTTGAATTTAAGCATAGATCTTGAGAATGTCAAATAACACACGGTAATAAAATAAGACGAATATGATTCATTTCAAATTCTTTGAAGTATTTAAATTAAGAAGTTCTCAGAATATTTAAAATTACTCACAACAGTCATGCTATTTTATTACCGTGTGTTATTTAGAATTCTCAAGATCTTCGCTCAAATTCAAATGCTGCACTGGAACCAAGTGATAAAATATGCTGGGAATATTGTATGAAAATTCTACATAAATTTAAGCTTCAACAAATCCGAAATTAAATATTGATTATCAGCGAAGATGTCAAAGTAATTTCTCAATTGTGACTTAATTGCCAGTTGGAGACAGCGCTTCAAGTTACAGGCATACCAATTTATTCATGTAAAATACTGTAAATTGTAATGAATGCAAAGGTTGCAAATGATTAGAGTTATTTCATTTTTTTTGTCAATGCTGGTCTATATAGAAATACGAACAATATTATATGATCAATGTTTATCTGTAATCTCTGTAATTTGTGAAGAGCAATCCAATCAATTAAATTTGAACACGTTTGGCGGAAATGTCAAATTTTTGTGAAAATTCCGTTTAGATACTTGAAAGTATATTAATCGTGAATAAGACAAATGATATCAACCTTTTTCATCTCAACTACGATGATATAAACAATTAAGGATCTTCAGAATAGAGTCTATGAGTAACGTCTGCTGAAAAACTGAAGTGGGGAAATACTGAAAAATAATAATGTGAAATCTAATCTCTCCCCAACGCTTCATTTCAACCTACATTGTTAGGTACTTCGAATCATGCATTATCATTACCAATTAATGACTCACCTAGTATATACTTCATTACATTAATTAGAATTTCAATGAGCATCTTTTAGGCTACTCCTATTGGGAGGACCGCTTATTGACCAAGGTCTATAAAAACCTTCTAGACCTTGCTTATTGACCAAGATCCACGAGTACCTAAGAGTGTAAGACCTATTTACTTTCAAGATTTCATTTCTCTTGATAAATCAATCACTGTTCCCATACCACCCTATTTCAAGTTCAAGAAACTTATTAAATACATTTGCTGCAAGTGAAATCTATGTTCATTTCATAACTTTAGTTCCTTTTCTTGAAACGTTATTGGACTAACATGTTGTGATTCGATTTCCTGATTGGAAGTAAATAATTGCAGAAAAGTTCTATCCGTTCATGACATGAGAGCGAGATGGAACTCACTATGATTGCTCCTCTGATTATATTATCTTAGAATATCAATAATAATTATTAAACAAAAATCAAAATTAAATGTTGTAAATCACCCCGAAGACTTCTGCTACTGCGAATATTGACAACAGGGTAAACAGGATTTGAATAATTGCAATAAATCAGTAATTTTCATCTTATAATATCGCTTTGTTGTTTATTGACTTGAATCACTCCACCATGTGCTTCAATCAAGGTAGAAAAATAAATGATGGACTTTGAATATTATTCAATGCTATTGAATGAGCCTGGTAATGAAAATTGGTTCACGATCTTCTGAGACGAACGTGAACTCACATAAATTAGTCTATCCTTTGTGTGCAGTCTGTGGAAGCACGGTCACAGTCATAAATCAGATCGGTTCGTAATGTATCTTACAACCACAATATAAAGTCAGGATTGAATTTTAAATCTCGAACAATGAAAGGAGACCCGTCGAAATATGGATGCCGTACCGTGTAATAAAATGTTTGGTTTTCTTATTTTCTGGCTTGAAAAAGTGGGCACTGCTCTCTCAGAATTATATTCATGTATTTTTAATTCTGTGCTATTGTTTCTGAGTCACATGTATGTAATCATGTGAGACGAATCATGTAAAATTAGTGAATCTTTCTCAAATGGCAGGATCTTAAATGCAGTTAAATGTTACTCACAGTGTTTCTAATAACTCTAAGGGCATCAATGTCTTATACTAATAATATATATTCTAGAACATTGCTCCATAGGCCATTCAACAGAGAAAATATATGAATTTATTTCATGACTGATTATTACCTCATTATAAACCTCCTACACACAGACCTGTAGTCTTGTATGGGGTTCCTTCTATCTTATTTACTCTCTTTTTTTCATGTAACATTCTCGGAAATAAAATTTATTTGATTTGATTTGATTACTGTATCTTCAATTCATATCTCGACTTTCCTAAAAAGTTGAACATTCACATTTTAAGGCTGCTCTGCAATTTTCCACTTTCTCTTATTAGAATGACCTTGCATTAAAATTATTATATTTTTTAAATTATACACAAAAAATGTGTAGAAAATTTCAATTCAGTGTTTTCCCAAATATGTTGACTCAACTGTTGAAATGCTGACTGCGACGTGAAATAATTTGTGCGTGAGTGAACCGTGTTTAGTTAAACTGAATAATAACATAAATATCGAGGCACCGAGCTTCGCTCATTATTTTTATTGATAAACAGAACACATTTCTCTAAAACTAAATGATCGTGTATATATTTCACAGCTGGCGATATGTCATCTTATGAATTTCGGGGATGCGATATTTTGATTTTTCCCATACTCACTCGCTCACTCACTTTCTTACTATCCACAGCTGTTTCAGTCAAGGATGAATTATCCTTTTAATGTCCTTCAGCGAGTTTTCCCAATGATGAGACCTAGTGTAATCAAATTTTTATATTACAAACCTACTATGTTCCAAATTTCGTGTAAATCGTTAGAGCCGTTTTCGAGATCCGTTAAACATAAATAATAACCAGATATAAATATATAAAAATACAGAAATTGCTCGCTTAATATAATAGGATAAAACAACCAATAGCTTCTTTCTTAATAATAATAAAAATGTTTTCTCTCTTCATTTTTGCACTTAGATAGATAGTACGATTAGTAAGGAAGTTCTTCTATGGTGATTTTTCTGTACATGTTTTTCATAAATACAAAGCTCAAGTGAAGTTAGTATGAAAGATAGCAATCAACATCGAGAACTTAAAGCTGTGAATTGATAACTATAACATTCGATCTACCACCTAAATACAATACGATTCTGAAGTTAGTTCAACCAGATGGTTTCGACAGAAACCAAACTTCAAAGTACGGCAGTGACCAGCCTGGGATGTTGTTGATCTGCTTAGTGCCTTCATCAAAGCATGAAACACATGGTCACGAGTCGGCTCCTCCCCACCCCTCCTCTACCCATCAGAAAAGGATAAACCCCTCTCACTGAAGACGAATGCCTGCCTGAATTGTGATGACAAAACCCCAAAAGAAACGTCAAGACATTCTCAGTCAGAGATTAGTCATCTCCCAATCTTATGCTGATTAGTCGATCTATGACAGCCGTTTCATCTTACTTAACGCACCCCCATCTTTTGTCATGAGATGCAAGAATGAGAGAGATAAAAAATGATGAGAGATGTTCATCGGAGAACCCAGCGGCTATGGTCCTTGAATTGAGATGATGTTCACGACAGGACCCGATTTAACCCTTCTTATAACAATATCACGAAACTATAGTTGAGAGGACTAGTGGGTTAAGTCTGAAGTGGCTTCTTTTCTCCGGGTTTCACGCACGAATTATTTCCGAAATACATCGGCGTGTTTAGGTCATAGGCTCTAACAGCGACTGTAGGAATTTTTTGCCGTTGAGAAATTTATGACAAAACATTTGGATCGTTGAACCAGCGTCGTCATCTATTCCTGGAGCCATAAGTTGGAATTGGGAAGCCATGTTCTTTGCCCAGTTTGCACACTGCAATGGGAGACCGCGGGTGAGTCAGAGGCTAACTTTATAGTCTAGATTTATGGCACGAATCATTACCATGTGCCTTTATCTTGAAATCATATGCAATCTTTGGCATGTAGCTGTGACATGTACTTGCTAATACTTGTCGGCTTGGATAATTCAATCATAAATATGTGCTCTAAGATCAGCTTGATAAATTAGCCACTAATAATCCAAATATATCTATATATTAAAATCTCTAGTATTTAGTAGATTTCTTTGTATCGAATATATATTTTTATCTCAGGGTGCAAGATTCGGCACCTGACGGAATAGGTAGAGCCATTCATCTAGTGAATTAGAACTATGATAATTATCGCAATTGTATTGCAAAAAATTAAATATTGTATGCATACGTTTGATAGCCTAGATTTCGTACTTCTTTGATTAAATAGAAATTTCTAAAAATATTGATCTATATATTTTCTTTCAATTAAATACCTTTAATACTAATTTTACTTGCGCAAGTATTAATCTTATTAATTTCTTAATTTATAATAACCCTTTCGGCGAGCTAGCTTTGATCATCAGATTATTTCGAAGCACTAGGGCGCCCATCACTAAATTCAAATTTAAATCACTCACGTGTCGAAAATCTTCTTATAAGCCGCCGATGTCGATCCAACTCCATGTGGTCCGGGAATATGGTAGCCGGAATCGTCTCCTCCAGGGGGTTATAAATTTAAATAAAATGAAAAATGACTTCTGCTTCACAATAGCATCACGAAGTCCTTTAAGAAATTTAAAAATTTACTTTAACTTTAAATTTTTACAAAAATTATTAATAAGGTACTTCGCTCTAAAATATTTGGGGTCCTCTTATGGTGGCATCTGGCTGGCGAGTGCTGGTTCTTCCTTCTCAAGTTTTACAGATTCTCTTTCCGACTTTCAAATTAGCATAAAATTTAAATATCTCAATCCTCCGCCATTAAATTCAAATAGATCTTACAAAAAATGCCAAGATATTGCTTAGATTATATGATTAATAATTTCTTTGCATTCGAGCCATATTGATAACATAGATCACACAAATTTTTACACGAAATCTACTACAATTATATAAATATATATAAATATTTTTGAATCGGCCTACAGTTGCCGCCTATTAACTGCCGTTTTACTATTGGTGCATGCAAATTTATTAGGTATTCATGCGCCTGGTAACTCTTATTTCCTGAATACACTAAATTATTTTTATTTGGTTTATATTTATGCTCTTTGCATGCTAGTTAATATTATATATATTAATATTAATTCCATGCTAACTAATAATTAGCCACGTGGACGGGTGTTTTCTCACATTGCACACCGTCTGAATGCAATAAAGCTCTGCCAAGGGGTTTTGGTCAGATTCTACGTTCTTCGGTTTGATCGATCTCTAGGTCACCGATCTGTGAATACATCTATCTAACCTCAATCTTCAAATATTTTATAAATAATATATTTATGAGTAATAAACTTCCTTCAAATCCTTTTTAAGTTCTTGTACCATTTAGCCAGAACAAGCTGATGCTATCTTATCTTGATTATTATCTGCTTGGCGATATTAGCCAATTACTTTATTTTTAGACCTATTACTATTTCTGTTAGGGCTTTTCATCTACCCAGATTTAAGATGTTACAAACTCTAAGGCATCAATGTCTTATACTAATAATATATATTCTAGAACATTGCTCCATAGGCCATTCAACAGAGAAAATATATGAATTTATTTCATGACTGATTATTACCTGATTATAAACCTCCTACACACAGGCCTGTAGTCTTGTATGGGGTTCCTTCTATCTTATTAACTCTCTTTTTTTTCATGTAACATTCTCGAAAATAAATTTATTTGATTTGATTTGATTACTGTATCTTCAATTCATATCTCGACTTTCCTAAAAAGTTGAACATTCACATTTTAAGGCTGCTCTGCAATTTTCCACTTTCTCTTATTAGAATGACCTTGCATTAAAATTATTATATTTTTTAAATTATACACAAAAAATGTGTAGAAAATTTTAATTCAATGTTTTCCCAAATATGTTCACTCAACTGTTGAAATGCTGACTGCGACGTGAAATAATTTGTGCGTGAGTGAATTGAACAATACAAAAATTTTGGAAGCAGCAATAAATTTTGATTAGATAGTGAGCTGATTTACTTGAGTACTTCTCACACAAGTACTTATGGAGCCAAGCCCGGATGTTCATTGAAATTTCATCAAAATTGCTAGAACACCCTCATAATTTCTTTGAATCGCCGTGCTTAGTTAAACTGAATAATAACATAAATATCGAGGCACCGAGCTTCGCTCATTATTTTTATTGATAAACAGAACACATTTCTCTAAAACTAAATGATCGTGTATATATTTCACAGCTGGCGATATGTCATCTTATGAATTTCGGGGATGCGATATTTTGATTTTTCCCATACTCACTCGCTCACTCACTTTCTTACTATCCACAGCTGTTTCAGTCAAGGATGAATTATCCTTTTAATGTCCTTCAGCGAGTTTTCCCAATGATGAGACCTAGTGTAATCAAATTTTTATATTACAAACCTACTATGTTCCAAATTTCGTGTAAATCGTTAGAGCCGTTTTCGAGATCCGTTAAACATAAATAATAACTTCAGATATAAATATATAAAAATACAGAAATTGCTCGCTTAATATAATAGGATAAAACAACCAATAGCTTCTTTCTTAATAATAATAAAAATGTTTTCTCTCTTCATTTTTGCACTTAGATAGATAGTACGATTAGTAAGGAAGTTCTTCTATGGTGATTTTTCTGTACATGTTTTTCATAAATAACAAAGCTCAAGTGAAGTTAGTATGAAAGATAGCAATCAACATCGAGAACTTAAAGCTGTGAATTGATAACTATAACATTCGATCTACCACCTAAATACAATACGATTCTGAAGTTAGTTCAACCAGATGGTTTCGACAGAAACCAAACTTCAAAGTACGGCAGTGACCAGCCTGGGATGTTGTTGATCTGCTTAGTGCCTTCATCAAAGCATGAAACACATGGTCACGAGTCGGCTCCTCCCCACCCCTCCTCTACCCATCAGAAAAGGATAAACCCCTCTCACTGAAGACGAATGCCTGCCTGAATTGTGATGACAAAACCCCAAAAGAAACGTCAAGACATTCTCAGTCAGAGATTAGTCATCTCCCAATCTTATGCTGATTAGTCGATCTATGACAGCCGTTTCATCTTACTTAACGCACCCCCATCTTTTGTCATGAGATGCAAGAATGAGAGAGATAAAAAATGATGAGAGATGTTCATCGGAGAACCCAGCGGCTATGGTCCTTGAATTGAGATGATGTTCACGACAGGACCCGATTTAACCCCTTCTTATAACAATATCACGAAACTATAGTTGAGAGGACTAGTGGGTTAAGTCTGAAGTGGCTTCTTTTCTCCGGGTTTCACGCACGAATTATTTCCGAAATACATCGGCGTGTTTAGGTCATAGGCTCTAACAGCGACTGTAGGAATTTTTTGCCGTTGAGAAATTTATGACAAAACATTTGGATCGTTGAACCAGCGTCGTCATCTATTCCTGGAGCCATAAGTTGGAATTGGGAAGCCATGTTCTTTGCCCAGTTTGCACACTGCAATGGGAGACCGCGGGTGAGTCAGAGAGACCGGTCTTTCAATTAACAGTTTATCGCCCAGCTGCGTGTTTCAATTTGTCACGAGCATCATAACACGGTGTAAAAATATTTTGATTCGGAGTTTATGAGTTCAAATTCATGTGAATTTGTGTGAGATGATTATTTTATGATCCGAATAAATTTGTCGATGATTTCGGATACAAAATATAACCACTCTACTGTTGCCATATTATAAATAATTACATACGGAATATAGATTTTGAAATTCTTCAATGTTGAATCATTCTTATCTGAATCTATCAAGACCCTATAATCCCTCATGAAATAGTTTTCGTCTCACTCAAATTTGTGAAATAGATATGAAATTTCTTCGAAAACATTTATTTATTGAGCTCTGTTGGTGGATTTTCATTGTGTAGACTACTGGATGAAATTTCAGGGGTTTCTTGGTTACTCTTTCACTTGTCTAATCCACAGTCTAAGCAGTCGTTAGGTCATGTCAGAGGCCCTGAAAATGATCAGTTGCGACCTGAAAACTCTGACACCAGAACTCAAGGATGGTGTATAGCCTATATACCATTAGTAGTCTATATACGATGGGAAATCTGCATCTCGATTGTATGTATAGTATATGTGTATATATGTATAGTCTATTTACCAATCTTGACCAGAACTGAGCTAGCCAGGTCACTCGATATTATTATTATTTATTTATCCACAGACTTCTTTACTACAATTCGAGGAGCTTCATGAATCTCTCATAAGCTTATTTTCCATAGAAATTGGAACTATGAAAGTCTAGGCTGGTCAGGCTATTTGTTGAACATCTTTCCATTGGTGGATTTTGCTGTGGCAGAGTGGCACTTGATACGTTTAATGATGTGATTGGTTAAATCCGAAAATCGAAATCTCTAAAAGTTGATAAAGCAGGTATGAAAGGTGAAATTCAGAATGATCAAAGAAATATTTTGATAGAATTTAGTCTGAAGCTTCATATTGGTTAGTTGTATTCTTATTAAAACTGTAATCTCTCAAATATACCTATTCCTATTGATTCATATTCTCATAGGTCTATTTGGCTGTTCTCCCTGACGTACAAGATGTTAGTGCAACCAACTTATTTGTTGTTTTACCTAAACACTACACCTAAATTTCCAGATTCTCATTATTAATGTTCAGTAGTTATCCACCGAAGCACCGAACATAACATTGATTTCGTAATCGGAAATTATTCAAGGATTTTTAGACTTCACCTAAGATTTCTGGTATTCAGTTTCTTCTTCCAATGATTGGGCAACACAAATTTATTAATTCCTCCCAATTAAATCGTATCTGCGAGTAAAATTTTGTCTGCTCTACTTTTTTCACAAAACAGTAGAAGAACAGTAAAGTGAATGAACTCCAACATGAGTCAGCGTCTAGTGGAGTAAAGTCGGACAAGGTAATGTCAGGAAATTCCTGGAAACATTGACTTTGCATTATGCATTGGCGCCGATTCAATTAGAAATTCAACTGTCCCTATTCACAGTTATATAAATTTTCCATCTTTCTTGTATCATCTCCAATGCTGCTCTGCAATATAGGCCTACAAGGATGTTGAAAGCATAATTTATATGTTAAATTCAATCTTACTAGAATAGTGCCATCATTTTCTTGGTATAGAACTGATGAAATGTCACTTCTAAAATTAATATTGAGTAACAACGCACTCACATGATAACTCAAGATGAACGGAAATACCTAAAACATTCTCCCAAAACATGTGATTTCATCATCACTGAGATCATTTTCTCTGAATAATTGCGACTGTTCTGGAAGATTTCCTGCATTGACAATCAAACTATTAAGATAAGTCCTTTGATGAATAATTGAAATCATGCCCAACTTAGAATGTGACAACTATGAATTGACTCACATACCGTTCTTATCATTTCTACTACGTCACAACTATAAATCTAAGCCGTTATCTTTATTCCATACTTTCTTTGTCAAAGAATTTCCAGCCATTTCTTATCATTATCCACTTCTCTGAGTATTCTTCCTATCCAAAGCAGATTGATAATCATGATCAATAATTAAAAATGTCTTCAAGAGTGTTCATGTGGTGGTTTGCTTTATTTGCTTCGCACCCACTTGATCCCATTCAAGTGTCACGCTAATGCTAGAGGATCGTGGAATCTGCTACAGAATTATCTATACACCGATCAGCACCATAGCTATACCATCTCAAGTTGAGAATTACGTTCAACATCGACAACCACTATTTAATGTGACACTAAATAAGAGCGTGTGCCTGAAAGGCGTGAAGATGGTCTCACGATACGATTAAAGTGGCTAGCGTGTCTTTAATTATCCAAAATTCATCTCAATTTACTGCAGTCCAGACTAGTTTGCACTATAAAAAGTTGTTGATCTTCAAGATCATTCGCTGTCTAGACTAGCATAATTGTTTCTCTTTGTCAGACTAGTCTGGAACCACTCTTGTTTTCATTTCGTTTTGGGCAATTCATAGATTGTCTAGTACTAGAAACACTCACTGAGTAAACATTCGCTTTCAAAGTGGTTTTTGAGAGTCTCTATTAATTGGTTTATAGAATCAGAACTTATGCTAGGATTTGAGTATCAATTAACAACCTAGTTCTCCAGTATGTTATTGAATTGAACTCAAGATTCGAAATCAGGAACTTAGTCTCCAGTTTCTAGGTTTTGTTCAACAGGACAAATTAGGAATTGGAAGTCTTAAAATACAAACAATTGAATGCTGAAACATAGGAAATTGAGTCTTAATACACATTAATTAAGTTCAGGGAAGGAGAGGTGGGGAGAATTACAATTTCTTTCACATAACACAATACGGTGTGTAATTTTATGCTATTTTACGGTATGTTACTTTATTATTAAAAATGTAAATGTCTCAATAGCATTTGTTTGTGCCACAATACAATTTTAAACAACATCAACAGTCATTTGAATTTGAAATATCAATTTGTCTTGCCAAGTTGTCAAAACCCCTTAATCCAATTCATGCTTTCATATTTTATTACTCAAACCTATTCCTCATGCTACGCACGTTCAAAACATTTCAATAAATTTCAACTTTCGCAACATCGTTCATTCAAAGTACTGTTTGCCATTCCTGATGTGTTACGAAATAATATTCCAACTGACTCATTCTGAAAATATCCATACTTTATTGCCGGCTCTCACATCACCGAAGGTTATAAAAAGATTTAGGAGCTCTACTCTGGACTTAACTATCGAAGTCAAACTAATTTACCACAAAGGATCAGTTTGGGAGGGGAGGGTGCGTGAAATTGGACAATCCTCAGCTCGAAAGTTATGTTGACACTTTGTGAGGCTTACAAGTTGCTATTCTTTCGAAAAGTGGGCTTTTGTAAGCACTCTCTCGTGGAAACCTTCCAGTTTTTCTTCTTAATTTTGTTCAAAAACATTGTTTTATTCTTATATTTTTCGGTTTGCGTATCCAAATTAGGCTATATTTCTTCTTCCCCTTCATAAGATTCACTCTACTTGAAATACCAACTCGAGTCTACGCACAGGCCACAGTGCCCATGTAGGCTCATTCCGTATGTATAATATGAAAGCCTAATTTCAGTAATTAATTATTTGTCTTTTATAATTCATATTATTTATCATTTTTGTACTTGCTGTATTGTGGAATAAAGAAGATTCTTGATTGATTGATGTATTTTTTAATGTATTCATGAGATTGTTTTTATTTTTTGTTGTAGCTCTTTTGTATTGCAAATACTCTACATACGATTTTATTTGTAAATTGCATTTTTTTTAAATAAATATCTTTTGTCTGTCTGTTTGTCTGACTCTCTTTTTTTAATAAAGGCAGCTAATCAATCTATTTCAATATACAAAATTTAACTAATAGAATATTCTCCCATTAATAATACTAGTTAACCATTAGAGATAGTAACGCAATATTTATCATTTATTGCCGTCTTCATCTTCCTGCTCGGCTTCAACTTTCCTAGATGAGTCGAGCTTGTTCTGGCGTTCACCATACCATACGATTTTTCTGCTTTTTGTTTGACTCCAGAAGTGTCATAAAAGTTTAGACGTTTTAAAAAAAGAGAAAAGATCTCACTCTAAAAAATATAAATTATCACATAACTTGCCAATTATCACACATCACTATTTCTATGTCTGTGTGAAATAACCTCTCTTGAATCTGCGAGAATTTGAATTTGCTATTACTATTTTGCATAATTTGACTTGAATTTTCATATTGGTTCCCGGAAGTCAAATTTCAACTAAAAAGTTTTGAATTGAAAAATTTTCAATTTTTTTAAATAGGACCTTGACGGAGATTTTAAATAATATCTAGAGTACCACGTGATGAATTCATTCCAATTCAACTAATCATCCCAATCATCTTTCTAAATGATATTTATCGTATAATGATAAGGTCATCAATTATTTTGATCAAATATAACAAATAAAAAAATAATGATAATCTGTCTATTCTCTTTTATTTATTCGAAAGTATAATTCGGTATGCTTGGAAAGTGAATCATCGTAGGCCCTACAACCAATGTGATAGGTGATAGGATCGCCCAATTAGAAGCAGTTCATGATTGGTGGACGTTTCAAGCACCTGATTGGCTATTCAGTCTGATACATAAGATGGTGGATAAACAGTACGCGAAATGGCCGATATTCAAATCTTTGAAGAAGGCTGTTGAATCAAACGATTACTTTTACATCGTTTAAAAATCTTAGTTTTCGTTGTTTTTGAGTGAAAATGGACTAAATTTTAGTAAAGTGACATCATAACCCTATTTCGAACTATGTTATCTAAATTTGGGAGAGAAATAGTACAAGGAGTATCCTTAGTTTTTCTCCCCCAATCAGTGCTTCTTTGTGAAAAATATGAATGAATACATAAAATAAATACATACATTGGTTCAAAACTTTGTATCCTTAACATAAATTTAGAAGCAGATTGCAAAACAATCAATATAAATGAAATTGAAGATAGAAGACAAAACTTTTTTTTTCCTAAATTTCACTAAAATTTGAATCGACACAATTTTCTGTGATTAGTTATTCTGTTCTTGAAAACGACAAATCTTGAGAGAACTTGAACAATTTCAGCAGTTATTTAGGCAAAGATAAACAGATGAGCATTCTCGACAGCACTTAGTAGAAAGTCCTTGTACCATTATCTTGGTAACAACTAGAGACTAGAGTCTGGCTATGTTTAATTTCCTGTTAACACTTCAAAGTCAAGATCGCTATTTCCATTTGACAGTGAAAACGGTGACGTAAGAACACTGTAGTCAGATTCAGTCTAAACTGTCACCATTGGGTGAATGAGAAGCATTGATGATATTCATTTGAAATGCTGACAGTTTGAAGTGATATCACTATTGAGTGGACAGATTTGGTTACAATTTGGGTTGTGTGTTATTGCTCCAAGCTGTTTGTTTGGTCATGAAATAATGATAGTTCTGTTTGTCACTATTCTATTACTGGGTGAGATGAAGTCCTGGTTCTTTTAAGTCTTGATAATCGTCAAATGATTATATTCTTCGTAAGGATTGGATAATAGAAAAGAATAGAATGACTTTTTCATTTGTTGACGTTGTAATGAAATTCGATTGGATCTCAGAGATTTCCTCAATGATTATTGTTGATGTCTATTCTGTTTCACTGTACATACTGATTCATTCGTATTAAGTAATAGGATTTCAAGATCAGTGTAAGTGTAAGTGTAGAATGCGTCAATTTATAGATTCTCTGTAAGATTGTTATGAATAGTACATATATATTCATACATTAATTCCTTGAGTTTGGTTGTTATTTATTGAAGTTTTACAGTTTATCTTATTGATAGTTTGACACCTTGTGAGACCGGACTCTTAATTCCATGTTTGATTGTTCCAAAGTATTACACTTATTCAGGTTGTACTCTAGTACAATTAACTAGTATCAATTTTCATCCAACATTTCCATGATAATAAAAAGTTTTGTGTCTCAAAACTTGGCCAATGTTAGAATTTCTATGAGTAGTTTGTACTCTAAATTATTATCTCTAGTCCAACATTTCCATGATAAACGAAGCTATTTTGTCTGGAAAAATTTTCATTTTCCATGTTTTGTGAAACAATGAAACATTTTGTGGTTTTCAGACGTGAATAATAATCAATCAAATTACACATAATTCTAAAATGCGTATTGTGTGTGGATATAGCTTTTATTCTAGATATAGTCAATCCTGACAGTTTCAACGATTATGAGATGGGATTCAAATATACAACTAATCCATAATTATTATCATTTATTGAATGCCAAAGGTTCGCTTGCAAAAAAGCCTGTTAGATTTCAACCATGATTAAATGTCACAAGAACCAACCAAAGATGCCCTTCCAAAAAATCTTCCTCTGATTGGTTATCGTGGCATTTAATCATGATTAAAATTTAACAAGCTATTGTGCAACTGGCCAAGTTTCTTCACATGATGTGAAAATTAGAAAAAGAAGAATGATATGAAATACAATACGGAGAAGATGAAAGAGGTATAATGAGAAAGAGCAGCATTCCCTATCCAGCCCTGTAGAAAAAGAAAATCATCCTTAGGAATTAAAGCTTTACAATGCAAATAATTAGGAGTTAAGTACTTTCATAATCAGACCAAGGTTGAATGAGATGAAGATCTTGTAAGAATCCATCTATCCTTCATCTTTCTATCAAACATAATACATAATCTACATTTCACTTATGAAACATATATTTGCTGTATTTAAGCCATATCAGTTATTGCAGTAATTCAATGATGTAATAGCTTCAAAACCATAATCAAGTTGTCTTGAATTGATGATTCCAGTGTCAGCATGTCAAGTAGAAGTATCAGCACTAAGGACTCTGACTGACGTCAATCAGCGCTCTAGATCAGCGGTTGGAGAGACGCTGCAGTCATGGCCAATCACAGGTCACCATTACCAAATAGCCCATACCATTGGATGCTGCCATTAGTCACAATCGTTCTGATTGGCTGCCTGCACCTTACTACATCTGCTGAGGTGAGTCAAGATTAAACTTTTCTATCCTCATAATTTATTAGATGAATTATTGTCATAACCTACTAATTTGAGAGAGTTGAAAATGTATGAAAAATGGAGATTGTGTACACTGAGATGTTGGAAATATGTATAGACTAAATATTACTCAATCATAGATAATATCTATAATCCATGTTAAATCTGTGATATCTCTTAATCTATATCAATAGTTAAATAAAGGAAAGAATATTGACTTATAGGGGATAGGGATGTCTTATATATACGGGATAGGTAATTCACGAATGACGCATCATCACGTCTGAACCATTGGACTGATCAACTTGAAATTTGGCACATAGATTCTTAATTTACCAAGGATGATTATAGGTCTATGTCCTATTCTTAAAGATTTCAGTCTTCAAATAGGTCACGTTTTTAGTTTTTTGAAGCTTTTAGTAAACCCTTGCGGATCAGGATAGTCAATTATAAATAAGACATATAATCCTTATCTAATATGTGATATTACTACTGTAATGAAACTGTTTGATTTTCTTGTCCATGATGAATATTTTGGCGTGAACGTAAGGTTTTTAAAGACCTGAAGAGGTTGCTCTGAGATTATTCATATCAATTCCCCTTATCGATATAATAATTATAAAATACAATTGTAAAAATCCATTAATGATTCAAAAAATCAATGATTGCTCCAGAAAATGACTTCCTTCTTCTCAATAGAATATTGGTTATAGTTTACATAACTAAAAATTCTAAATATATGGGGTTGTTAGTAGTGTGAGTGATGAATACGTTTCTACCCCTCATCTTTTTCAGAATGAAAACAAGAGAAAACGTAGAGAAAGAAGAAAAAAAAGTGAGAATATACTGGAGAAATGTGATGACTGATTTTATCAAATTGTTTGAAAACTTGTGTTTGAGGTGGAAAATATATGATTAATTCTTTATCACAAATGACAATGTATTGCCGGGTCTTTCATGACCCATCGCATACTAACACTACATTATAATGGAAACAAATGAAAAATTAACATATTCAGAACAGAAAATAAATATGTAGATGAGTAGATAACTGCTAGAAACAAAGACTAATATATGAAGCTATTTTCTGGTGTGGCCTCTCTTACAGACAAGTGATCACTTCAGAAAAATGTGAAATCACAAGTCAATAGTCATAATAATTCAACCATGCAATATTCATGCAAAATTTTTCCAATATACTGCTGATGGTGGTCAAACAAACCTATGTTTTCTTAACCAAACACTACACAACATCTGAAATAAAATGGAATTATACAGTGTATGTAGGCGTTTGAGGCTCATGAACTTTATATGACTGTGTTGTGTATCTGCCATACGTTGAATCCTATTATAAATTATATTTAGCGAGCAATTTCTGTATATCTGTTTATATTTTTATATCTGATTATCTGGTTATTTTTTTATTTTTATATCTGGTTATTCATGTTCAACGGATCTCAAAAACAGCTCTAACGATTTTCACGAAATTTGGAACATAGTAGGTTTATGATATAAAAATTCGATTGCACTAGGTTTCATCCCTGGGAAAACATGAAAAGGATAGCAATCATTCATCCTTGGAAAAACAGATAATAATTTCGTCGTTTGTCAAAACAGAAGTTGCGTGTGTGTGAGAGTGACATAATTATTTCCAGCTGTGTAATCAATCAGCAAGAAATTTTGATCGACTTTATCAAATTTGTCTGATTTGTTGACATGACTTGATTATCATTCTAAACTAGAGTATATCATAATTTTCAAAGCTATTCATTTTTGACAATTTCAAGTGATTGATGAGTGTTATTTTGTTATTCAATTTGTAAATAATCTAAACTAGAACATTTTTGTTTTGAAATGTTTGGACTGAAAATTGAACCTGAATTCAAGTGTATGGAACATAACCTACTATCTGGACTATTTATAGTGTATAAATCAAAATTCGGGGAAGTAACAGTTTTGGGCTGTGCCTGTTAGTCCTTCCCCAATCATTTTAATGAATTGTTTTTGTTAAAGAATTGAAGCTCGGTACCCCGATATTAAATAATAATTCAAACAGCTTTGTGCTACACATCAAGAGTAAAAAGTTGAAAGCACAAAGATGAATCTGGAGTTCCTCCAGTTCTGGATAGATCCCATGTATTTGTTCCCACTTCTAACGCATAGGTAGTATTTATGATTATCAGTCCATCATAGTGCACACATGGCGAACAGATTTGGATTGTTTTAGGCAGTGCAGAGAGTCTAAACTCGCGATCACTTTGCATCTATCAACACAACACTCTTCCTTCCCTTGCTAGACACAATGGCTAACACTCTTCCCAGACTATTCACACTCACCCCGACAGCATTCCTTATGAAACAACATCAGCACTACCTATTCATCCTATGCTGAAAGTTTTAAGTGAATCTGGCTATAGCAACACGCAACAATGAGCGTGCTATGTGTGTGCTGGCTCTGGCGCACAGCTCTCAACTCAGTGAAGAAGGCATCAATTAAATTATCGAATCGTGAGCGTTGAACAGATTTAAGTGCGGCGCTTAAGAGCACGCGGTGCTAAGCGCAGACAGGAAAGAGTAAGTAGGAGAAGGTGATAAAAGGACGCTGGAAGCTGAACAGGTTCTTTGACCTTTGCATTGCATCTGTGGCTTGCGAGGCGCTATCTGATAACGCGGGTACTGGGTACACACACTGCTTGCTGCTCACTACTGATCCCATGTGGAGGCTGCTTACCGGCAGTTGTTGTTTAGAATACACGTTGTTGAGGATGTGTTGGGATCCGATCAAATCACAGTTGGATCTTGTCTTGGTTGTGTAGTTGGGTAGTGGGTAGACTGATTGCTGTTTCACTACTCTCCACTGATCCCATGTCGCCTACTCACTACTGATCTCATGTGGAGGCTGCTTTCCGGCAGTTGTTGATTAGAATACACGTTGCTTAGGATGTGTTGGGATTCGATCAGATCACAGTTGGATCTTGTCTTGGTTGTGTAGTTGGGTAGTGGGTATACTGATTGCTGTTTCACTACTCTCCACTGATCCCATGTAGCCTACTCACTACTGATCTCATGTGGAGGCTGCTTACCGGCAGTTGTTGTTTAGAATACACGTTGCTTAGGATGTGTTGGGATCCGATCAGATCACAGTTGGATCTTGTCTTGGTTGTGTAGTTGGGTAGTGGGTATACTGATTGCTGTTTCACTACTCTCCACTGATACCATGTAGCCTACTCACTACTGATCTCATGTGGAGGCTGCTTTCCGGCAGTTGTTGTTTAGAATACACGTTGCTTAGGATGTGTTGGGATTCGATCAGATCACAGTTGGATCTTGTCTTGGTTGTGTAGTTGGGTAGTGGGTATACTGATTGCTGTTTCACTACTCTCCACTGATCCCATGTAGCCTACTCACTACTGATCTCATGTGGAGGCTGCTTACCGGCAGTTGTTGTTTAGAATACACGTTGCTTAGGTTTCATCCCTGGGAAAACATGAAAAGGATAGCAATCATTCATCCTTGGAAAAACAGATAATAATTTCGTCGTTTGTCAAAACAGAAGTTGCGTGTGTGTGAGAGTGACATAATTATTTCCAGCTGTGTAATCAATCAGCAAGAAATTTTGATCGACTTTATCAAATTTGTCTGATTTGTTGACATGACTTGATTATCATTCTAAACTAGAGTATATCATAATTTTCAAAGCTATTCATTTTTTGACAATTTCAAGTGATTGATGAGTGTTATTTTGTTATTCAATTTGTAAATAATCTAAACTAGAACATTTTTGTTTTGAAATGTTTGGACTGAAAATTGAACCTGAATTCAAGTGTATGGAACATAACCTACTATCTGGACTATTTATAGTGTATAAATCAAAATTCGGGGAAGTAACAGTTTTGGCTGTGCCTGTTAGTCCTTCCCCAATCATTTTAATGAATTGTTTTTGTTAAAGAATTGAAGCTCGGTACCCCGATATTAAATAATAATTCAAACAGCTTTGTGCTACACATCAAGAGTAAAAAGTTGAAAGCACAAAGATGAATCTGGAGTTCCTCCAGTTCTGGATAGATCCCATGTATTTGTTCCTACTTCTATAACCCATAGGTAGTATTTATGATTATCAGTCCATCATAGTGCACACATGGCGAACAGATTTGGATTGTTTTAGGCAGTGCAGAGAGTCTAAACTCGCGATCACTTTGCATCTATCATCACAACACTCTTCCTTCCCTTGCTAGACACAATGGCTAACACTCTTCCCAGACTATTCACACTCACCCCGACAGCATTCCTTATGAAACAACATCAGCACTACCAATTCAACCTATGCTGAACGTTTGAAGTGAATCTGGCTATAGCAACACGCAACAATGAGCGTGCTATGTGTGTGCTGGCTCTGGCGCACAGCTCTCAACTCAGTGAAGAAGGCATCAATTAAATTATCGAATCGTGAGCGTTGAACAGATTTAAGTGCGGCGCTTAAGAGCACGCGGTGCTAAGCGCAGACAGGAAAGAGTAAGTAGGAGAAGGTGATAAAAGGACGCTGGAAGCTGAACAGGTTCTTTGACCTTTGCATTGCATCTGTGGCTTGCGAGGCGCTATCTGATAACGCGGGTACTGGGTACACACACTGCTTGCTGCTCACTACTGATCCCATGTGGAGGCTGCTTACCGGCAGTTGTTGTTTAGAATATACGTTGTTGAGGATGTGTTGGGATCCGATCAAATCACAGTTGGATCTTGTCTTGGTTGTGTAGTTGGGTAGTGGGTAGACTGATTGCTGTTTCACTACTCTCCACTGATCCCATGTCGCCTACTCACTACTGATCTCATGTGGAGGCTGCTTTCCGGCAGTTGTTGTTTAGAATACACGTTGCTTAGGATGTGTTGGGATTCGATCAGATCACAGTTGGATCTTGTCTTGGTTGTGTAGTTGGGTAGTGGGTATACTGATTGCTGTTTCACTACTCTCCACTGATCCCATGTAGCCTACTCACTACTGATCTCATGTGGAGGCTGCTTACCGGCAGTTGTTGTTTAGAATACACGTTGCTTAGGATGTGTTGGGATCCGATCAGATCACAGTTGGATCTTGTCTTGGTTGTGTAGTTGGGTAGTGGGTATACTGATTGCTGTTTCACTACTCTCCACTGATACCATGTAGCCTACTCACTACTGATCTCATGTGGAGGCTGCTTTCCGGCAGTTGTTGTTTAGAATACACGTTGCTTAGGATGTGTTGGGATTCGATCAGATCACAGTTGGATCTTGTCTTGGTTGTGTAGTTGGGTAGTGGGTATACTGATTGCTGTTTCACTACTCTCCACTGATCCCATGTAGCCTACTCACTACTGATCTCATGTGGAGGCTGCTTACCGGCAGTTGTTGTTTAGAATACACGTTGCTTAGGATGTGTTGGGATCCGATCAGATCACAGTTGGATCTTGTCTTAGTTGTGTAGTTGGGTAGTGGGTATACTGATTGCTGTTTCACTACTCTCCACTGATACCATGTAGCCTACTCACTACTGATCTCATGTGGAGGCTGCTTTCCGGCAGTTGTTGTTTAGAATACACGTTGCTTAGGATGTGTTGGATTCGATCAGATCACAGTTGGATCTTGTCTTGGTTGTGTAGTTGGGTAGTGGGTAGACTGATTGCTGTTTCACTACTCTCCACTGATCCATGTAGCCTACTCACTACTGATCTCATGTGGAGGCTGCTTTCCGGCAGTTGTTGTTTAGAATACACGTTGCTTAGGATGTGTTGGATTCGATCACTATCTCTAATAACAATGTTTTGCCAGGTCTTTCAAGATACATTGCATACTAACACTACTTCATAATGGAAAAAAATGAACAATTAAAATATTCAGAACAGAAAATAAATATGTAGATGAGTAGATAACTTCTAGAAACAAAGATTAATATATGAACGTATTTTCTGGTGTGGCCTCTCTTACAGACAAGTGATCAATTCAGAAAAATGTGAAATCACAAGTCAATAGTCATAATAATTCAACCATGCAATATTCATGCAAAATTTTTCCAATATACTGCTGATGGAGTTCAAACAAACTCCCTACCAAACACTACACATCTCAAAGAAATTGGAAATATACCTGTATAATATGTAGGCGTTTGAGACTCATGAACTTTAGAGCATAACCTATCATTTTTATTCATTCATAACTCTTCCTTCATTGTATTATCATTCATCCCGTCATCATTACATAGGCTTATAATACTCCTAGAAAGTCGCCTTTGTAAAATAATAAATAATATTAATAAATGAAATATTCGTTGTGTATCTCCCATACGTTAAATAAATAATAATTCAAACAACTTTGTGCTACACATCGGTTGCACATCACGAATATAAATTTGAAAGAGAAGTAAAGCACAGTGGTATGTTTTAAAATGATCTAGAGCTCTTCCAGTTTTGGAAAGACCCCATGTATTTGTTCCTACTTCTATAACCCATAGGTAGTATTTATGATTATCATCCATCATAGTGCACACATAGCGAACAGACTTGGATTGTTTTAGGCAGTGCAGAGAGTCTAAACTCGCGATCACTTTGCATCTATCAACACAACACTCTTCCTTCCCTTGCTAGACACAATGGCTAACACTCCTCCCAGACTATCCACTCTCACACTGTCAGCATTCCTTATGAAACAACATCAGCACTACCTATTCATCCTATGCTGAAAGTTTCAAGTGAATCTGGCCATACAACACGCAACAATGAGCGTGCTATGTGTGTGCTGGCTCTGGCGCACAGCTCTCAACTCAGTGAAGAAGGCATCAATTAAATTATCGAATCGTGAGCGTTGAACAGATTTAAGTGCGGCGCTTAAGAGCACGCGGTGCTAAGCGCAGACAGGAAAGAGTAAGTAGGAGAAGGTGATAAAAGGACGCTGGAAGCTGAACAGGTTCTTTGACCTTTGCATTGCATCTGTGGCTTGCGAGGCGCTATCTGATAACGCGGGTACTGGGTACACACACTGCTTGCTGCTCACTACTGATCACATGTGTAGGCTGCTTACCGGCAGTTGTTGTTTAGAATACACGTTGCTGAGAATACGTTGGGATTCGATCAGATCACAGTTGGATCTTGTCTTGGTTGTGTAGTTGGGTACTGGGTAGACTGATTGCTGTTTCACTACTCTCCACTGATACCATGTAGCCTACTCACTACTGATCCCATGTGTAGGCTGCTTACCGGCAGTTGTTGTTTAGAATACACGTTGCTTAGGATGTGTTGGGATTCGATCAGATCACAGTTGGATCTTGTCTTGGTTGTGTAGTTGGGTAGTGGGTATACTGATTGCTGTTTCACTACTCTCCACTGATCCCATGTAGCCTACTCACTACTGATCTCATGTGGAGGCTGCTTACCGGCAGTTGTTGTTTAGAATACACGTTGCTTAGGATGTGTTGGGATTCGATCAGATCACAGTTGGATCTTGTCTTGGTTGTGTAGTTGGGTAGTGGGTATACTGATTGCTGTTTCACTACTTACTACTGATCTCATGTGGAGGCTGCTTACCGGCAGTTGTGTTTAGAATACACGTTGCTTAGGATGTGTTGGGATCCGATCAGATCACAGTTGGATCTTGTCTTGGTTGTGTAGTTGGGTAGTGGGTATACTGATTGCTGTTTCACTACTTACTACTGATCTCATGTGGAGGCTGCTTACCGGCAGTTGTGTTTAGAATACACGTTGCTTAGGATGTGTGGGATTCGATCAGATCACAGTTGGATCTTGTCTTGGTTGTGTAGTTGGGTACTGGGTAGACTGATTGCTGTTTCACTACTCTCCACTGATCCATGTAGCCTACTCACTACTGATCTCATGTGGAGGCTGCTTACCGGCAGTTGTTGTTTAGAATACACGTTGCTTAGGATGTGTGGGATTCGATCAGATCACAGTTGGATCTGTCTTGGTTGTGTAGTTGGGTAGTGGGTATACTGATTGCTGTTTCACTACTCTCCACTGATACCATGTAGCCTACTCACTACTGATCTCATGTGGAGGCTGCTTTCCGGCAGTTGTTGTTTAGAATACACGTTGCTTAGGATGTGTTGGGATTCGATCAGATCACAGTTGGATCTTGTCTTGGTTGTGTAGTTGGGTAGTGGGTATACTGATTGCTGTTTCACTACTCTCCACTGATCCCATGTAGCCTACTCACTACTGATCTCATGTGGAGGCTGCTTACCGGCAGTTGTTGTTAGAATACACGTTGTTGAGGATGTGTTGGGATCCGATCAGATCACAGTTGGATCTTGTCTTGGTTGTGTAGTTGGGTACTGGGTAGACTGATTGCTGTTTCACTACTCTCCACTGATCCCATGTAGCCTACTCACTACTGATCTCATGTGGAGGCTGCTTTCCGGCAGTTGTTGTTTAGAATACACGTTGCTTAGGATGTGTTGGGATTCGATCAGATCACAGTTGGATCTTGTCTTGGTTGTGTAGTTGGGTACTGGGTAGACTGATTGCTGTTTCACTACTCTCCACTGATCCCATGTAGCCTACTCACTACTGATCTCATGTGGAGGCTGCTTACCGGCAGTTGTTGTTTAGAATACACGTTGTTGAGGATGTGTTGGGATCCGATCAGATCACAGTTGGATCTTGTCTTGGTTGTGTAGTTGGGTACTGGGTAGACTGATTGCTGTTTCACTACTCTCCACTGATCCCATGTAGCCTACTCACTACTGATCCCATTTGGAGGCTGCTTTCCGGCAGTTGTTGTTTAGAATACACGTGAAGATGAGTTGCTGAGGATGTGTTGAGACTTGATAAAAATACAGTTGGATCTAGTCTTAGATGTATAGTGTGGTTCTGGGTATACTGATTGTTGTTTCACTATTTACTACTGATCTCATGTGTTAGGAAAAGACGTGAAGATGTTTTGATGTGCTGTGATCAGAATACAGTTGTTGAGGATGTGTTGATATTCGATCAAATCACAGTTGGATCTTGTCTTGGTTGTAAAATAGTAATTTCTCTGATCGAGGGTACAATACGACCAGAGGAATTTATTCAATATATAGACATGATTACAAAAAGCATATAAGCTACAGCTATTGACAAAGTATTAATACAATTGGTTGATTATTTGCTGATCTAAGAAAATTTGGCCCCCACTATACAAAGTAGTCCCTATTATGTACATGAATATGTGTCTGGATGAAAGTATAGTTGAATAGTGGTGTACCCACTATCATTCACTAGGTACTGATATTATGTGTAGGTAACTTGTGTGCCGTTGTTGTTCTGAATACACATATAGAAGGTTTGTTGAGGGTGTTGAGCTGTTAAGAATTCTAATGAATCTTGATTCATTCTTGTTTTATTGTATAGTTGGGTATTCCTTCTCTAGGTACCGATATTATGTGTAAGCCACTTATTATCCATTTAATGTGTTTTTTAGTATGTTTTAATGTGTTTTTATTTAATATGTTGATTATTCTTTATTCATTTATACAATAAGTACATTATCAAGATGATCTTATACGCAAATATAAAACTACACAAATTTAAGTACAAGTAGATATGGATTGTTGAGGGTATGTTGAGCTGTTGAGGATTCTATTAAATCTTAGTTGGATCTTGTCTTGACTGTATAGTTGGATATTCTTTCACTAGGTACCGACATTTATGATTGTGTAGGTTACTTATGTGCAGTTGCTGTTTTGAATACACATAGAGATGGGTTGTTGAGGATGTTTTGAGGATTATATCGAGTTGGACCTTGTCTTAGTTGTATAGTTGGGTACTGGATACACACTACTTGCTTCTTCCCTACTGATCTTATGTTCAGGTTACTTTAGCTTACAGCCAGATGTTTCAGACGTCAGGTGTTCTGGCTTATCACGAGAAGAAGTTGTTGTTTGAAAAACACAATAGATATGAGCTGTTGAGAAGGTGTTGAGAATTCTTTCGAATCTCAGTTAGATCTACCATAATCATAACTTTACTACAACTGTCTCATGTGTAGGTTACTTACCGGCAGTTGTTGTTTAGAATACAAATGAATATGAGTTATTCATTCATCAATTGAAGTTTTGTTCTTTGCTGTTTTGTTTGTTAGTGTTGATTATGTGTAGAGATACGATCAGATAAATCTTCAATCAACTCTTTTTCTTTTGTTAAATCTTTTTTTGTCAAATTTTGATAAATCTTCAGCCAACTCTTTTTTTTGTTAGTGGAGAGGTGAAGCCAAGGTTTTCTACTGAATTGATTCAGTGATGAATTGATACGGCATGGTGGTCTTAAACAGTTTGAATATGATTGAATATCCCTTTTTTGGACGTTAAATTTTATATCTCTTATATCTTGAACCATGAATCCACAAAATATGTAATAGATGAATGTATAATTTCAAAGTGGTGAGAGTTTACTAAAACTAAGAGACTATTTGTCTCTTGGGAAGTGAATAAAATATATCTGCCCCTCTTACATGAAATTGTATTTCTCTCATAAAACAAGTTTTCTCAAGTTTCATGTAGGATTCATGACATGCTAAAGAGTGTATGATGGATTTGAAAATTTAAATTTTCCACATTTCAATCAACCACATAATGTATTTTCCACATACTCAAATCTCTCTGAAATGAAGAGTGGAAGAATAATGTTGTTTCTATGTATTTCATTATTGCTCTCGATTAAAAACTGAAGGTTTTCCATCATTAATTTGGAAATCCGAAGCAATATCATTGAAAGTGGTGAGCAATCACACAGAAGATCGGTGAAGATATCATTGTAGGTTTTCTGTGAGGACTTGGATATCTTTGCTTTAACAATTATAGCTAATATGGATTTGAAATGAGCAGGTCGAAGATAGTGCATCTCAATTTAGCAACTCACCTTTGACCTCATCTATGCACTCCTGCAAGAAGAAAAGCAACCGTTTCATCCAATCTGACTGCAATAGTAGACTATTTACAGTTTGAATCCACCGCTCGTGACCCGACTATGATTTGATCGTGATTTGACTGTGACTGTTGATGTGATTCCAGCTCCAGTAACCTTTTGCTCTTTGCTTTTTTGCTCTTCTCTTCGTCTTTATCTTCTTTATCTCCATCTCCTTCCTGATCCTCGTTGCTTCTGGGAGCCGGAATGACTCTGCGCCCGCAATCGTGCTATGTACAACTGCATAAAAAATATTACTGGAATGTTTTATAATGTGTGCAGAGTGCATGCTGTGGGCATTTCTCCCTTGAGCTAGCCGCCTGCATTTCACACTGCATCCGCTCTCAATTTGTTGTGAGTTTTATCGCTGCTATTTTGAGAGCTTTGAGGGGAGCAGGTTGTCGTTTAAGAAAAGATTGGAGTCGACTTGTTCCGCCAGTACAAAAGTACTGATTTCTACTTTTTGACTTCAATTTATTTCCTTCAAGTTAGCTACTCATTATTTATAAAAATGAGATTGTCAGTTCGGTGTAAGGGTAAGCATTCCTGACCGGCAATTAGGAGGTACTGGGTTTTCGATTCCCGGGCTGACAAACAATTTTTGTTTAGTAGCGCTCATCGAGTTTCCATCTAGCTGTTTACCCTGTTGTCAAAATTAATTGCAGTAGCAGAAGTCTTCGGGGTAATTTACAGCATTTAATTAGGATTTTCGTTTAATACTAATTATTCATTATTTATGTTTCAATTTTTTGGAATAATTTCCAATTAGATCCCTGAATCAAATTTACACAACTTCTGAACTTACCTTGTACCCCAAACTGTCAACATTGTGTTCGAATTGGAAGAATTGATGTTATTACTCGTACAAGAAATTGTTATCTCACTTTTCAAAAAGCTCAGAATAATCGCTTTAGTACGATAATTTTGGAATCAGAATTATTAAGAAATTAGGAAGTAATAAACTTACTCTATTAATGGACTATTTCAATCAAAATTTGGGAAAGGGACAGTTTTTGGCTATACTTCTGTTTTTCCGTTCCCAATCATTCATAATAATTGCAATCAATGAATGTCAAAAGTATTCATGTGCAATGTTCATTCATTTGAAATTCTTTTGAGGTTAGCAAACAATATTTCATTATTGAACATTTTAAAATCGAAGTTGATGAAATGTTCGTGTCTGGAACCTATAATGTGGTCGTAATATTGTATCGATTGAAAAATGCTGATTGAAGTTTCCAAAATTGATAGCCCGAGGATATTTTGTCCTTCATAATGTATTTGAAACAAAACTAACGCAAGCTGAAGATTGTATGATAAATGTCAGCAAAACTAATACAAGTTGAAGATTGTTAATATATTGTTAGTGGAGATGAGTCGAGGACCAGCATTATCTTCTAGATGCAGACTTGCAGATTAGCTAACAGTGAACCACCTGGTTGTCTCCTATCACTAAGTAATCTTGCGCAATCCGTAAGAGCTCTAGGTTTCGTAACTGAGAGTTGGGTGCTTACCTGCTTACTGCTCAACTAACCACTTAGGTCTCTATACCCGATATGGTCATGTAGGTGTCTACTTGTTATTCCACGGAAAACACACAGTATTATTATAAATGAGCGCAACTGGAAATTCGGATAGATTGATCATTGGAGAGGATGTTGGTTAGTTTGCTTTAATCATGATATTCGATACTGGTTATTTTCGAAGAAGCCGCTCTTGAAAATTTAAAAATTGCTATGTTGAGGTTCATGAATATTATTTCTAGACAATATCAATTTATTGTTTATAGTTTGTACAGATTAGAAACTACTCATCTATAGTGAGATTTACGACAGTAGAAATGAAAGGAAGGTATTGATAACACCTTTTACTTTTCTACCACCTTCTATATTTTATAGCTGTGATCTATGATCCAAAGTGTAAATTTTTAGTGAGAAAACATGAACCGAATACATAATCTATAAACTTGAGTGTTAATTGGGACTAACATTGAGTAATACGACAAGGCAGAACATCTAAAAGGATATCTTTGCCAATGAAAGGCATAAGAATAAATGAATATATAAATCTATGATCCAAGTTTTCCCGGTATCGTATCAATATTACGAATAATTGATTATTCTTGTTAATTTTATAATTAATTGTTTCTCAAATATATATTCCATTCGTCTTAAAAACCCATTTTTTCTCTAGATAATGAATTTCCATAATAGAGGTGAAGTATTTTGGCAGCTCATCACATTTCTACATAGTCAAAACAATTTGGCAACGGTGCGGAGCTGAGAAAGGATAGAGCTGTCTACTTTGTCCAATGACAAACAAGGATAGCAAACTAATGTTAATCAGATGCTCACTTCATAACCAGAATCTCATTATAGATTCGTAATAACAAGTGATAAGGGTTATTTAATTAGACCACAATAAAATTCTTATGATACTCTAAAATGATAAATTGCTGGATTTGGGTAACGGTCATGTAATGGTCACCGGCTATACAAAAGTTTCCAATTCCATATTTTTATATGTCTCTGACATCAGATTCCTATTTTTAGGTCAGAAAAGTGCATTGTAATCTCGGTCCATTCATGCAGTACATGCACGTCATAATAGTATTTGTCTCGCTCGCAACCAACATTGCTTTCTTTAAAGACATGTGAATGGAGTGCAGTTGTATAATCGACTGAAGAATTTCAGTGTCGTCCATTAGAATGGCTGATTGCTTCTCTATTGTGATATGGAAAAACAAATGAGTATTTTGAATTAATAAAATGAATCTCGTGAGCGGAAGAAGCCTTCTTCGATGTTTGTAATATTTCCCAGAGAAGATTCGTTCCGATTATACTATAGTGGCAATGACTGTCAAGACCAGACTGAGTATTTGGTAGAGGCGATTTTCAAAGGAACAATAACTTTCCTCTGCACGTGAAATTGTTTCTTTCAGCTTGAATTCCCAACGAAGTGCACATTATTTTTCGTCTGAGGATTGTACAGATGACTAAATGCCGTTCATAATTCGCTTAATTCTTTCGATATTCGGAGGTGGAGAATATTTTAATACTTTTGCGATTGATTCTGATACTATTCGAACTTTTTATTCTCACAGATTTCATTCATAATTTTCACAAATTTTATTTTTCTCTGCTGTTTCTAATATTATTCAAACTTTTCATTCTCACTGATTTCATTTATAATTTTCACAAATGTTATTTTTCTCTGCCACTGCATCAATTCAAACACGGATTCTGGAGCAAAAAAGCACAATGCTCAACTTATTTGAAGATACCTTCATAATATATTGATTCATAATTTTCACAAATTTCTCTCCCACTGCATCGATCCAATCACTGATTCTTTTTTCAAATTGAGTTTATTCACAGAAATCATTACAAATACAGTACACATGTATAAATAATATAAATACTTGTGAATTTTTCCCACATAGACAAGTCTGTGTGTGGGGAAAGAGTTCTAATGTAAAACAACTTGTTACTAAAAAGAAAATTATAAATATTTACAATATAACTTGAAAAATAAAAGTTTAACATGGCACACAAGATAAAATTTAGAACTTGAACAATTATAAATTATGAGCAATATATTGATGATATATATGATGATGAATACAAGAAAGATATATACATAGTATCAAAATCGGTAAGAGGAGTACCTAGATGAGCTGATCAGCGACATCCCTGCCGGTTTCAAATAACCACATATTTAAAAATCGTTTGTATATGTTAAGGCTAAGGGGTTCTATTTGCTTTATGTAGGCGGGTATATTTCTGTAAAGAATGTGGCATATGTAATGACTATTGAATCTATTGCAATTGCTAACTAATCTGGGTTGTAGAATTCCAAATATATTCATATTACGTGTTTGATAGGGATGGATAAGAGGATTAAATATAGCATTTTTATTACTTCGGATGAAAATTAAAAGTGATTTTATGTATAGCTGTCGCACATCAAGGACCTGAAATTCTAGATAGGCCAGTTCTGTCGGCACAAAAGCACAATGTTCTAACATGTTTGAATATACCTCTATATCTAATATTTGTCTGATAATCGACAATAAATTTATGATCTTTGCAACTTCCATTGTCTGCCGTTTCTATTAACGTTGTGGCATCATTATAGCATACGATAGATTCGTTCTCACAGTGCTTTATGCTTGAAAAATCATTTTTTAACTGGCCGAAATTGACAATGTTTTATTGGACCAATATTTTTCAATTCACTGTTTGTGAAAACGAATTAGGATTGGTGAGTGTAATGTTTGAGGCGTGTTAGTGGCCCGCCTAATTAATCAGCCGAATTGGTCGGGCCAGAGGGGTCAATAGCATCTGGAGATTTTTCGCTGCGATAGCTCACTACTGCCCCGCTACTATGTATTCCCAATGTTCAAGGGTATGCGATGCGATGCGTATGATGTTATTCAAGACTATGTCAGCATATCAATTTCCATTGGTAATTCATTCAAACGATTGATGGCTAAGCCGTTTTGGTTATTTTTGTCCAGTATGAGAACTAAATAGTTGGTTCATTCTACTTGGTTCATTCTCAACTGTGAATGGTCGGGAATAGAACAACAGGCTTAAATCCCAAAACTGTTCCTTTCCTAAAAAATGAGCTACAAAGAATGGATAAAAGATAAAAGGAAGTTTGGAAGAGGTCCGAGAATTCCTAATTATTTATTATCTAAAGCAAGAGAACTTATATGTGTTTGAAATAGCTGTCGTTTGTTTTTGAAAAGAAATTTTGAAATAAAAACAATTTTGTTGACAACGATTTTTTAAAAATATTGAAATAATTTACTAATAATAATTGTTGATAATCAGTAATAAGAAAACCCTATTACTGATTATTCGGTATTCTAATCTCATGGAATGAACTCAGGAAAAATTCAAGCAAACACAATAAATGTTTTGAAGTTCATAATTTTAAAAAAATTAGCATTTCACAAAAAAATTATGGGCCCTACGTCCCACCCCTCTATATGTTTTTTTGTATGTTGCTTGTAAAATGACGAATACGAAATCAGGCGAATGTTAGAAATAAAAAATTAATATTCAACGAAAATCCAAATTAAACACTGTAAATCACCCCGAAGACTTCTGCTACTAATGACAACAAATATACTGAAAATATTATACTAATGTAGAAATTTATTTATCTAATGTATTTATCTGTTTATTTTTTACATTTCATATTATACAAATCAAATACTTGATCAGAAAAGGACCAACAGGTCTAGCTCAATACTGACCATATACTGCAAATATTGACAACAGGGTTAACAGCTAGATGGGAATTCGATGAGAGCTACTATCCAAAAATTATTTTCCAGCCCTGGAATCGAACCCTGTACCTCCTAATTAACAGTCAGCTACCAAACTGATAATATCTGGATAGCAGCGCTCATTTTATAATTATGAAGCCAGTCAGCGAAGGTTTAATATTACGGTATTCATTCAATTAGCATTTTATTAAATGCAATTTTTCATTGATTTCCGTCTTCAAAACAAAATTTTCAAACGATCAATTTATTGTCAACGGCCAAGTCCTGAACACATGGCTGTCCTTATCAAAAGATAACGCTAAGGATCTGGATATCATAGTCATAGCGAAATTTTTCATGCCTTTTTCAATTAATAGACATCTAATCAATTTAATAGGCTATTCTTCATGGTTGTGACGGCCCAACCCATGTGAGCGAACCCTATTCAGGTGACGTAACTCGTATTATTACAATCTAGGCATCTCCTATTTTTTTCGTGTCTAGTAGTTTGACTGTGACCTGTCTGTGAACTTGGAGATTTTTTAGATGACGTCAGCAAATCCACCACACCTCTTGTCTGGAATCACATTCACACACATGTGCGTACGTCATTGTCGTCCTCATTCAAAGAAAACTCATAGGTGTACTGTGTGAATATAAATAGTAGTTGTGAATAATAAATATACGGTCAGGTACGAATGAATTGGATTTATTGAATGCTGAGTTCCTCGGGCTGTAAAAACTTATTATGTGCTTTCTAAATATGGACGTGGGATATCTGCTTGTTCGCATGGCATGACAGAGAGAGACTGACGGCCTTGGTCTCAACACTGATCATGATCTCATCCAATTCAAGTTGTCGTTTAGATTAGATTTACTCATGACTGTAACGGGATTCACTCAAATTCAAGTATAATGTCATTATTGAAAAGAATTAGTACTTGAGATCTGAATGTAAGAATTGTCTCAATGGATTCAGTTTTCTGCATTGATCATTTTCTTCGTATTGTAATCAATGACATAACAGTAGATTATTGTTTATCAATGACTCACCAAGAATCATCAACTATTTTAGAGAGGATATTTTTGAAGTTTCGGAAATTATTGCACTGTTCCATCACATACTAAAATATAAAGATTAGAGTACTGGATTTCAAACAATCGATCTTGATTTTGTTTTAACTGTACCCACAGCAAGATAATTTTGATGGAATCACTGTGGTATCTGTGAGTTCTATGAAAAGAGTTCCCTTCAAAGAAGCTCTGCCGAAATTCTCTTGTGAAGCATACGTAGTTGAGTTATTTCTGTCTGATTTAATTGTAGTTTTTTTCAATTTCGGTTTGATCTTGTTATCATGCAACATGACTGATTGACCTTCTTTTGAAAGGCGCCATTCATTTTTACTCTGGAAATATACATAGCCTACCAACTTCTACTATTTCGGTGTTTATCACATTCAGATTCATTCATCCTTTCATATCGTTCACCAATTATAAATTTCAAATTCCTCAAAATGAACATCACCATTTCTCAATCAGTAAGCAAAGATATTTTCTAGCACAAACTATTTTGGTCATGCATTAACTGAGTTGACTAATTGACTGCACACTATACTTGATGGTTCAATAGTTCCGTTCCTAGCTTATTGTGAAACTTGACCATTCATAGAAAACGTTATAATTCATTTATACCATTTCCCATTTCGATTTCTCATTTTTATTATTAGTAGACTGACACATTTTGCATTTACTGCTTAACTACCTAGCTGAAATATTCTAATGAATTTCCTACCAAACTTTTCGGAATAATGAAGTTTGAACTTGATGATTTGTTTCTTGTTCGATGGTTTTCAGAAAAAATAGTTCTGAATCTACTCACATCATACTTTCACCATTCAGTATATTAAGTTATAAATAACATCAATGCTGACAGTGAAGTGAAGTGGACTTTACTCTAGTAGTTCATTACTCTAATTTTTTCTATAAGTTTTCAAGCACATATTTTGTCAATCGTATAGTATTGTCAATCACACGCATCTTTTGTGCTATAAGAATATTTCTCTTTACTAAGATTTACTTATCTAAATTTGGGAGAGTATCCCTAATACTGTGATCTAAGTCTCCGATAACTGTAAAATGCATGCTTGGTAATGATTTATGTTGTCTTTGATTATTATTGCACTGCCTCCATGAGCTTTGTTGTCTGGATGAATAGCTCGATATATTCTATACCCTCTTATTTCAAAAATTGAAAAGTGTTGAATGGATGTCTGGAAAGGATGTTGAGATAGGACCTCTTCTCTTGAAAGATTTCTTTGGTTTATAGAAAACAAACTTCCGACCTCTATTTCCTTGAACCAGGATGAATAGAAGAAGAAGGACCAGATGTTAGAGTTCATGTCCTGCCAATTGCAATCAGCCACAACGTTATTGAGTGTGAAGGTGTGTAGCCGACTTGAAATGCATTTAGCCCTTTTGAAAACTCGGCACCCCACCTTACATGGTCTCTTGAAATCAATTTTGCTGCTCAAAAGCATTTAACATCATGTGAAAAGCTGTGGAAGAGTTTCTTCGTCGTGAATTCAACGAGTAGGGCAGGCTCAACAGCTTACCTCAGAAGTGGAGAGTGAAAAATATGTCTGTTTCACGGTTTCATCAAGCTCTGTCAAGACATTTCAACTTGATCTAATCAGTTACGCTTTAAAAAGAGTGCACTGGAATATGTTATGATTTCCATGGCGATAGATACTATCGATAATTCCATTGCACATTATTATTTGTAAAGCGTACCCGACTATACCATGTTCAAATGTCTTGACCTAGCTTGGGAAACCGGGCATCAGATTGGTGTCAAAATTAGTAATATTATGTGCTCATCACGAATTTATCAACATTTCGTACCATGCATCTAAATTTCTCAGGTTTCATCCTGGTCACTTAATTACTGTGATCGGAATTATTATGTTGTATTTTCCACATATTATTTCATACTTCATCTCAATTTTACAAAAATGTATTTGTGCTTCACATAAGTCATAATACAGAACTAATAGCTCAACGAAAATTTATGCAAATATGAATTGAGACAGGAAGCACATTTTCTATCATTGTGTTGCATCATTGAAATCTATCTACTGGGAAGGGAGTAATAGTACAGAAATAATGTCACAAAATACAGTACTCATTATTCGAAGAGCTATTTTCTTTAAGACAATCAGTTTTCTCATTGGATTCCTTCAACTTGGAGTAATCTAAATGAATTGTTGCAGATATATTCCCGAAGATAACTTCTGAATCTTACATAAATATAAATATAGATCTGAGTACGCTTTTTAAATTATTTCGTCACGACATGTAAAACATAATAAATAATTAAAAAGGGTACTCAGATTTAAATGTTTATTTATATTAACCAAAGTAGCCTAAAGATAAAACTACTTCTGAATCTTCTATTCGTACTGGATTGAAGAAGTCGTTTTATCCGACCAGCCTTTGTTAATTTTAATCATTGTGTTATAAGATTGTAATATATGTTTATTTGTGAGCATACAACATGGTCGCATAAGTGTCGTCAGTTGACTACCGACATCGATCAACCTTCTTATCAACTTTCTTTTTCCTTGTTAATTTATATAATAATAATTTTTAATTTAATTGGATAATTTTATAAGGGAAGCTATGTTTGTAAGTACGCTTTATAAGTCCCTCCATGTTTTTCTATGACATTTCAATACAACTAGTTGTGTTCGATACATTCTTATTGCTTTGGAAAAATATTTTCTTTGCATTGTTGGTGGCATCGACTCAACAGTCTTGTTCTTCAGATGTATCTAACGGAAATTAATACTAAGCCACTTTTAGTGGATTAGAAGTGGAATGAGAGGATGGGTTGTGTTGTTCCAATCAATTTCAAACAAGATGGCATTTAATTTATACCTGGTAAGAAATAATAAACATTGATTAAGGCTGGAACCAGTTTGAATCTGGGGATCTGCTTTTTATCAACATGCAGTAAGAGTCGACTTATTTGTACAAGAGGGAGCTGAGAGCGATATTTGGTTAGGGTCGTGTTTAGCTCTGGTTGAAATAGACTATAAGTACAACAATATTATTCAAAGAAGTGTCTCATGGAAAAATTAGTAGGTTGATGAAACATTTAATCGAATAGTGGTGCTTTTCAATAATTCTAGGTACGAACACATTAAATTTTTCGCTTATAAATATTAGATTCGAACAGTATTTACTAAATTTGTGTCCTGAGTTCTTCCTACTAATGTATTAAATATAGAAAATTATTTTTAAAATGTATGAATCAGGGCTACTTTCTTGTATTTATAAAATAGAATTAAAGTACCCTTTAAAATTAATAAAATAATAGAACAAGAATACAAATTGTAACTTAACTGCTAGTTTCAGTGATCACACCATCGTCAGGTTATAAAAGTAAATTTTATTTATTTTTATAGAATTGAAATAGAAAATATTGTCATATTAAGAGAATGCTGTAACCCTCATTTTCTCAAAATTAACTCAAATTTTCAAGGTTAATTCATTATATTCTCATCTCTTCAATGGTTTGCAGAAATTCTTAATGAATTGTATTATCTAATATGTAAAATAAATGTATACAAGTGAAATACTGTTTAAATTATTCAATTTTGAACTCCTCCTGTAAAATTTGTTAGATGTGGCTTACGTCGTTTTACCTTTGGACCGTCGATATATTATCAGTTGTTGATAGATAGGGGCAGCTGCTAGAATAATTTACTTGAAGATTTAAAATAACAAAACTATTAGTAAACATTTATTGCAAATTTATTTTTATAACCTGATGGTGTGATCACCGAAACTAGTAGTTACGTTACAATTTGTATTTTTTTATTATTTTATTAATTTTAAAGGGTACTATAATTCTATTTTAAGAATAGAAAATTATATTTTACTTCATTGTTTACCTGCATTCCCTCCCCTAGTCAAATTCTAGGTTCAAACATGTTCAATTTTCCTCTTATAAATATAGGTATAGTCGAATAGGATTCACTCAATTTGTGTCCTGAGTTCTTCCCACTAATATAATAAATATAGAAAATTATATTTTACTTCCTAGTTTGCCTGGTTTTCCTCCTCTAATCATTTCAATGATACCATATGTACTCGTATGAATGATTTGTATGAATGATATGTGTGATCAATGAAGCTACATTCTTCCAAAATAACTTCAAGTGCGTATATTATTGAGAGTTCGACAAGCTGTGAATCAGTTTACGCTATTCTTTGTCCTCCTCATTGATAAAAATGATTGAAGTACTACTGTAAAGAATGAGATTATCTGGAAAAGTCGAACACGTTTTGCTAAATGGAGCGAAGATCTTTAAAACAAAGATAAAAATTATGAATGAGCTACTCGCTAATTATAGTGGTTTGCATCGTGTAAAATATTCTCTCAATTGAATCAATGCTCTCCAGTAAATTTCATTGAAAAAGTCATTAGTTATTAGTCAAAGTCGAAATTATTATTATTTAAAATCCTATTTGAATATTTGAGAATAGAAACAAATACAATAGATTTTTAAAATAACTTGGACCTATATTAGCCAATACTCTCATTATCTGATTGATTTAAATATCATTTCATTGATGTAAAAATATCATGCTTTTCATTTATACTGTCGACTATCTTCATAAAATGTATTAATAATAGATTTAAAACTCATTTTTTAAAACCTGAAGATGGTGTGGATCATTGAAACTAGCTGTTAGATTTTGTATTTTTACTCACTCTATTATTTTAATTATTTTCAAAAAAGGGCACTAAAATTATTATATTTTATAAACTGTGCTCAGCAATGAGGAATAAATTTCTATCAAGTTGATCTCTCAATTTGATCAATAAAAGATCTTAATACCATAGAGTGAACCAATGCTTCTATGATAAAAGACGAAGCTAGCATTCATTATTAAGTAGATTGATCTTACGAAGGAGAAGGTAGGTGTAGTAAAGTCATAAACATTTTTTTTCACGATTCTCAAAAGGAAACGTTCAGTGGCAGAGGTGAAAAACGTTCTCATAATTCAAAGCAATGTTTTATGGAGGTAGGCTTATCGTCTTATCAGAAAAATTACACCACATTCAAGAATTTGTTAGCTAAAGTTGTCAGATACTTTGCTTTTTGATTGTTGAATCTAATTTAGTGAGTTACCTTTTCATAGAACATCTTCCTGTTATTTTTATCATTGATTTATTGACCAAAACATGATTGTATGTTGTTATATTATGATGTATTTTTTGATACATTGAAATTCAATATCCCAAGTTTTCCTCATTCAATGTTATTCTCAGTGTAACTCGTCTTTCATTTCCCTCTTCTCTGTCTAAAATGACGATCAGAAGCTCACAGTCCTCATATTTCTGTATATAAATACAATACCTCAGGAGAATATTATACAATAGAATTATTCGAATGCTCAAATTTATTTCAGCCAAACAAAAAAAAATCCCTCCAATATGATCCACAGATTACGAATTTTATGGTCCGCTATTGCTGCGTTTACGTGGGTTCTAATCCCGTCAACGTCATGGTTGTTGGTTGTTTTATCATCTTACTACATTATCTTATCTTATATAAATAATAAAAAAGGAAAACATTCACTGTTTACTTGAACATTTTCATGTACTTGAAGAGTTCATTTTTTTAGATTACTAACTTATTTATTTATTGATTTAATTTTTTAATGAAACGTTCACTTATACACTTATTGGTTGAACCTTGAAAGTATGGAAAAGTGAAACAGTCGTTGCTCGCTGCATTTGATAACATTTTCTAAAGTACGGCTAAGTTCAATGATTACGTCCTCTCATAGTGCAGATAACACCCGATAAAATTCACAACAGTGTAAACGAATACTTACTACATAGATCGTACAAAAGTTTGGGTAAAATTGTTTTCCATTTTCTAGTGATTACTCTAGCTCACTGTATTGTTCTTGAAGCAGAAAGTGTTGAGTGGCTACTGACACCAACCAATTCTGGCTTATCACGGACGGTCACCTCGAATACCTTTCAGCTCCCAGCTTCCACAAACTCCTAACTCCATCTCTGCCTTCTTTCTCCCAAATAGTGAGCGTACAGCAAAGCATGTGTGTCCAGTGGCAGTGGCCTGTGGCGCCTTCTTTCAGTACAAAAGCGAAACTTGGCCTTGAATTGGAACAAAGCGATTGTCGTTGCATCTGTCCTGAGCCTGGATTGATCTCAGTTTGGTTGACGGTTGACGGTCTGCTCCATTGATGTCCATTTGACCGGTCAAGGTGCCGCCGACTCAAGTTCAGCTTTCCTTGCTGCCGTAAAACTGAACGAATCCGTCTCAAGTTCTGAAGTACTGCGTAGACACTCTTCCCGTTTGAACGATGCTGAAAGATGAACGAAACAGAACCTCAAACGTAAACTAGTGTAAAAATTTACAGACACACTTAGGGTGAGTCCATATAAGGCGTTTTTTCAGACGCCAAACCAATCAGCCAATCGGAGACCTTCCTGTTCTGCCGACTCTTATAATGCCGTTTGAAAACGCCTGAAAAACGTTCAATATGGTCTCGCCTTCATCTTTTAGATGTATGCTTATAAAAGTAGCTTCCGTTTTGATTGTGATCTATCGATAGTGACAGCAGAGATATCACAGGAAGTTATGAGAATTTATCAATTCCTGTTATGATCTAGTGATTAATCATTCATTAGAAATCATGGATGGATTCTGATTTATTATTATCGTGTTATTGTTTATGAACAATTAGCTAATTTTTCATGTTGATTTTCATAAAAACTAGTCTCAGAGACTAACCATTGACTTTCATTTCTCTATAAATCTTACATTATGAACTATAAAACTTCAGTTCATCCATTGATGATCAAATTCTGATTACGACAATTCACAAATGAAACTTGTCTTGAGAAATGTTGAGAGTTCACTATGATAAAATAGAGCTTGATGAAAAATATTGAAATAAGTGTATTGTAATTTTCTTAAACTTCATCGGAAAGTCAATAATTTTAAAAATACGTATAATTACCAATACTAATAATATAGTAATTTACTAGTGCAGTTTGAACTTTATGCACCCTGCAGACCGCTCTTTATCATCAAAATTGTTAGATTTTGAAATACACAATTCTAATTTCAATTTTCGTTGGGGAAGTGTAAAATATTAATAATTTACTTCGTTTCTTGCCAATTAGGGCGAAGCTATAATATTACTTTACCAACACTTTTTATCACTGAGTTATTTCAAACACTCAGAGCCCACTGAATTAGTTCAGTGAACTCAATTAGTTCAAACACTCAGAGCCCATACCTCATTGTCAAATCAAAAAGTAATGATGATTCGAGTAATCTTACTGATGGAATAGCTCATGTTCTATTATATTATACTTATAATATATGTTCCTATTCTCTTATAATATACAATTCTTTATTCTCATTCTTAATTTTATCATGTTCGAACAGGAGTGCTCAGATTGTTAAACTGAAATTAAAAGTCATTTTAATTTTGGTCCAGTTCAGTTTTACGTTGGCTAGGAAAGCGTAGCTGGACCAAACTCACACACAGTTCATTGGCTGATCGAGAATGCGACATGTGAGCATGTGACATTCACTCACACACTCTCAATGCTCGACATGTAAGCATGTGACATTCACTCACACACACTCGCTGCTACGCTGTCTGCAACTCTGGTATTGTGATCACTGAGTACTATACCACTTTTTTTTCATTCGTTCTCTCCTACTCACTGCATGGGGGGCGTGAGTTGCTGTATTCAATCCTTGCTTCTGGTCATGGACACCTGAAGGTTCTTTATTATCCTACCATCTTTATCATGTCAATACACCCACAAGCACAATAGACTCTTTCGTTGTCAAAATGTACAAGAAAAATTTCAATAAATAGTGGCTTGGAATAAGCGACCGCATACCACTTATGAGAACGTCTTGTTTGGTATTCTATAGCTGGAAAATATGGATTGCGAATAAAATATTGAGAGTAGTTGATTCAGAGGTTTCCGACTGGTTTGAAAATTGTATAAATGATAGGTAGGAGAGATTTGTTCCATTACAAAGACTCGTAATGGTGTTGTCAATTAAAAACAAATTTCTAGTAAACATGTTGGCCTGAACTTTTTTATTCATAGACAAAGGCTGTTGTGAAGAATCAGTGGTGGATTTTGGATTTTGGCGAGGAATGATTTATTATTGTTTAATTGCAAAGATTTATAATGGTATTTGGTTCGACAATCCGGAAATTCCGACAATTCATTTGATTCATTCATTTATTGTATAAAACACTATAATCATATAACAATAAATTATGAAATTGGAGGTAAAACTAGGCTGAGCCTGTATTATTTCTCTCCAAAAAATTTGATAAAATATTAATGTTGTCCAAAATTTAAGGTTGTGATATTAATTAATTATGATATCAATTAATAGTGATTTGAGTGTGATATTTTTGTTTTTTAGTCTGTTTTCAACCGACAAAATTTAAAAATTTTAGTTTGCGTTGTTTTTGAGTGAAAATGGACTAAATTTTAGTAAAGTGAAATCATAACCCTATTTTGGACTTTTAAAATGTTATCTAAATTTGGGAGAGAAATAGTACAAGGAGTATCCTTAGTTTTTCTCTCCCAATCAGTGCTTCTTTGTGAAAAATATAAATAAATAAAAAATTTAAAAAATGTTTGATTACAATCTATATTTTTTTTTATGATTCCAATTTTGTCTGATAAAACAAACTTGGACTGATAGAATATTACTAATCAGGAAGTATTTCAAAGGGTTGAGGAAAAGCGATCTCTTTTGTGTATTGTAAAGGACAGATGGCATTCTTGGCTTGGCCATGTATTTAGACACAATGAATTCTCGTTAATGGAATACTGGAAGGTATAATAAATTGGATTAAGGGCTCGTGGAATACCCCGGCTACAATATCTGAAGCAAGTTACCAGAGATCTAGGAATCCAGTGCTACATCCAACTGAAAAGTACAGCTCCGGACAGAAAAAGATGGAAAGCTGCCTACCAATCGAATGATTGAAGCTAAAAAAGAAGAAAACAAATTTTGCTTGTCTGCTAAATTATCACGTCTTATCAAGATCATGTTTATCCGTTTATTTCATTCTAGTCCGTTTATGGTTCCAAATAGTATTCTCGAAATAGCTATTTATGTATTAAGAGCGTAATGCGCGACTTTATCGCTCGCACAAAACAGTTATCACTCGACGCGAAGCGGAGCGTGATAATTTTGCAAGAGCGATAAAAAAGCATTAGCCTACGCGCGAATTACATACAAATTTTCTTCTACAACTGCCCAAACCTGTTAAATTACTTAATATTGGCGGAGTTACAATTACCGACTTTTTAGGTTAAGATCTGACTTTTTGGGAGCTGCTTACCATCAGCTGCGAGCGTAAAGAAACTCTTCTGTGCATGCGCGAATGATTTGCGAGCGTGAAGAAAATTTACTGCGCATGCGCGGTTGGTTAGCGAGCCAAAAAGTACATTCTCCTCAGAAATAAGCTGTTTTACGAGGAGAATTGAGTATGTAAATTCTTTTTTTACGCGCAGTTGTAGAAAAAATACATTTTCAGTTGAAATTAAACACTCAATTATTTCTCCAGCGGAGACCTCACAAGAGATCTTGGACAAGATGTTTCTATTCAAATAAGATACAGTATTTGACTCAACCACCTTGCTTATTCCTATAAATATTGGGATAGGAAGCTGTCCCAACACATTTTCCACTAAGCTTCTTAAATTTGGATGATGATGCTACAGTAAATCAAGTAGTAATAGTAGCTGTCCATTTATGATAATATATTCAATATTGTCACAACCGTGTGATTCATATGAAGATTAATTTCGTTTCGGTCTCCCTCCCATCTATTCACAGGGATTTGAAAATATAATTCATATGTGGATATAATTTTGTGTATTAATCAAAACCAAAATTGTCGAAAAAAATCAAACAAACCGACAAATATTATTTGGTCTGTAAAACATAGCTTCTCATAACCAGTTTTATGACTTGCTGTTAGCTATACTACTCCAGTGTGTACGTGTATACAATATAGTAATAGCAGTGAGTAGTCGATGACTCAGACCAAGTCAAGAGACTGTAGGAATGCCGATAGTATCTTCCAGGTGTGCATAAATTAAAGTAACTTTCGTCTGCGCGCAGCTCCTTATAAATAATCCAATCAGATCAAATAAATTTCACCTAGAATGAACCCGAGTCTGTTTTATGACGTCGATGTTGACTTTTTCCAAGTGTTATTAGCAGTGGGTCACGACCTTTGCGGCACATTTGTTGCTTAGATAATAATCGTCAGTAGCTTTATTTACTTCCGATTGCTGTACTCTACTTTCGACAGCCACACGAGCCGTTTTATCGTAACGTTTTACGGAAACTATGCCATGGATTCACTTGTTGACAGTTGTTGACATACATGAATAATACTGTCAATTGTGGAATGATATCAGCGGTATGTGTTATTGTGAAATTTTTGAATGATTCCGCGGTTTCGGAGCGAATCAGTAGGTCTATGACCTCAGAGATCAGAGTAGTGATCGTTGTCATAAAAATCCCTTCTACAGTTCTCTTAAAATATATGGATCAGTATTTTGTGATAGAAGGAAATTGACTCGAGTTAGATCGAAGAAGAGGAAATTAAGTAACATTTTTCGTAGATTCCATCCATGTTCATCAATAAACTCCATTACTTTCAATAAACGTATTTCCAATATTGAATTGTTTTGTGTGAGCTTGGTACTTTTTTGGAATATGTATTGGAAATTGAATTGAATAAATAAGACATCAGCACTAATATACATGAATATATTTCAATATGAGGGGGATCCAAAGTACTTTTCCAACGCTCGTATCTGAGATTATCTGGTCTTGTTTGAGATACAAAACTACCCTAAACAAGATATAGAATACCTTTTTCAGATTGGAATGATGAATAATCGCATTTTCAAGTGAATCTCAAAATGTTCACACATCATGAATAAATCAAGGTAAATTTAAAGGTGCGAACAGATATACTCACAGATATACAGTAATGCTCCAAACATACTAGGCTCGGCTTTTGACGGTTTTAAATCGAACAAAAGTTTTCTTTCGAAACGTTACTTCTGTTTTACGCTAATTTCTTATTCATCTCGTCAACATTCTTGAAACTGACTCGAAAAGAGAAGTGGGAGAACTTGATATCCATAAAAATCATTAATTAATATCTCCTCATCAAGAGAATACATAGAATACATTCTATAGGGCCGAATTCTCATCTCCAAAAGCCTAACGTTAAAAATCTTCATGATTTATTCTGCCGTTTATTATTAAGATTTTTTAGATTAATTTTTTTCTATGCTTTCTATTGAAATTATTTCCAATATTATTCGCTGATTAGAGGTAGCGATGAAAAAAATGATTATGGATTATTATATTATGTCCAGCACATGTATATTGGAAACTTCGAGTTTCATCTCTGAGTTCAATTTATGTTTGTTGTTATAAGCGGCCTCGCTACTTATTAGGAAAATGTTTGATTCTATTGAAGTCCGAAATAAGACTCATCCTCTTATCTTTCTCTGTTATCTCCTTTGATGCTTTGCGATCTTGTGATGAAAGGAACCCAAATGTAAAAAATGCAAAGCAATAAAATATCCTAAGGGAGTCGGTAGAATTGCTTCGGTCAATCAGGTCAACATCGTTACAGGAACCCAATATGGAGTGAAAATATCACCGTTGGCCTTTATTGCTGTTTTCTGTAAGATTTATGCGTCGCCCCACTAGATAACTCTTGAAATTAACAAGAATAATCTGTTGAATGCAGTACAACAGTACTATTTGTTGTAAGGGCACTCTGCTGGTATTGCTTTCTGACTGAACATTCTTTTTTATTCAATGAAACTTGTGGGATTCGTTAAGATAAAGATCCGGAAAATGTGATCAAAATGGACTGAGAATGATTAATAGGATCAATCTTTCCTACAGGCATACAGTTTTGCAATTTTTCAATCACATTTTCTCAGTGTTCCTGATTTGACGAACACCCATATTTTACTTAAATCTGATTTTAAACACACATAAAAGTTTCAACATAACAATTTATTGTTTCTTTGGTACATTCTTTTATTATTTTTCTTACGCCAACCTTCAAAATTTTCAAAAAATTATTCCTAGACCGAAAATTGAGTAGCGAAGCAGTGATGTGTACTTTCATAACCTAATAGGCTATTACTTTGGACAAATTCAACTTTTCATCAAAATCTGGGAGAGAAATGGTACTGGTTCAGCTTATTTCCTCCTCCATGGTCCTAATTATATTATGATTATAGTGTTTTGTACAATAATTGGATAAATCAAAATAAATACAAAGATTCAAGGGAATACATTCTACACATTGAAATTACTGATAAATTGTATTTATTAAAATGCTACTTACTTTACTTTACTTTATGTGGCCCCACAGTCCATGATGAACTTTGGCCTCCTCAACATGTCGCCTCCACGTCTCTCTATCTTGTGCTCTCTGCCGCCAGTTTGTCACTCCCAGCACACGTAGATCACCCATCACGTCACTAATCCATCTTCTCCTTGGCCTTCCTCTTCTCCTCGTCCCAATCACTATATCATCCATTATTCTAACTGGTCCTCTTTCTTCAGCCATTTTTACTACATGACCATTCGATTCTTCTTGCTTTTATGGTGCGTATGATATTTTCTTCCCCGATTTTTTCATCTATCTCACAATTTTATCTGCCTCGCCATATACCTTCGTCACATATTGGACCTTAAATTCTTCTGATCATCTTTCTCTCAAAACATCTCAGTGCTCTCTCTCATCTTTGCTCAATATCGTTCAAGTTTCAGCCCCATATATTACAACCGGCTTTACCAATGTTTTGTATATTCTCTGTTTTGTTTTACGGGCGATAAGTCTGCTCTTGAAAATTTTTTGGTTGGCAAAATAAGCTCGGTTGCCCATCATGATGCGATTGCATATTTCGTGGCTGGTTTCATTATCATTGGTCAGTGTTACACAATATTCAAATGCTAATGAATTAATATCAATTATTAATGTTCTCCTCGAAATACATTCAATAAATGAACAACTATCATCTTGAAATGTTGAGATAAATTTCATTTTCCCAGGGTTTAGAATGTGTGAAGATGTTTCAAGTATACCAATTAAAAATGCAAAGTTCATTGAAACGATGAGTTCAAGGAAGATATTTAGGAGAAGTTACTATGATACCTGATAACAATAATATCCATTGTTAAAGTACAGTACGTTTTCTTATCTCAAGTTGTATTTACTCATTATTTATGAAGAAGAATAGCAAACTGTTTAGATTCTATCCGCAAATACCTGACAGGTCCGCGTCTAAAAGCTTCACCAAGCCTTGGGGCTGAGTTGAGGCCCGTACGCAGCCCTTGGAATTCCAGAGTCCAGTACAGCTCATTTGCATACCGTAATACCGTCGTGAGTGTTTAGCAGTCTTCAGTGAACTGGTTTTTTATTGCTGTTGAAAATTGTTACAGACAGATATGAGGTACCAAGTTGTCTAATAGTGATGCGGAGAGCTGCTGAGTATTCACTGTAAGTCATTTGAACACGTGCAGTAAGTGATTTTTGAACTTGCAGTCGATGAGTTGATCTGTGGCTTAGTTCGTGAATATTATGTTATTTTTTACATATTTTTCCTGTTTATATATTTATTTTTAGTTTAAACTATTTTATTTAATTAAATTAGTTTAATAAAAAATTTCAATTTGTGATATTGAAGATTTTAGGACCGCTTTCACTTTTCTTTTACCCAATGATCTAAAGGTGATCAAAGCCAAAAAGTTCTATTTTTGAACTGACAACCTCTTTTCCGCCCAAGAAGTAGACTGACCTTCCACCATGAATAAAAGAGGATTCTGATTAGTTCAGTTTCCAGCAATAACGTTTATGATAATACTGTATACAGATGGACAAATAATTTTTTAATAGTATCCCTCATCGATTTTTCATCTAGCTGTATACCCTAATTTAAAACATTCAATTTGGATTTTCGTTTATTAATAACAACTATGATAATATAGTTTGATATTTACAGTCTAAAACGTTGAAGCTGTTCTATTATATTTTTATTCATGTTTTATCTGTGATGCTTGACCTTGTGAACTATTAAACCTCCTAATTCGAATACTTAAGGCCATTCCACACAGCACGTGGCGTGCGTGGCTGGACGCACACCACGCTAGCCACATGCCAATTCACACCGCCACGACTGTCGCGATGCTATACCGGCCACGTTTCCCGTCAGTATGCAGGAAGATGTCAACTCCGACGGTCCCGTGGTGTGAATCTGGATTTTCTTGTGGCTTACCTTGGTTTGATGACTCCAGCAGCAGCAGTAGTGATAATGAGCTGGTTTTATTGTATTCGGTGACAGCACGGGACCAGTGGGTACATCCAATCAATAAAAAAGGAAGACCTATGGCGAATTCCATCATTTAATGCGCGACCTTGAGGCTGACAATGATAGTATACGTTCTATACGATAGTATACGTCTAGTATACGTTCTGCGCATGCTCGGACCAAAACGTGGCCGGACACGTTTGAAAAGATCGCTCAGAGAGCGAACGGTAGCCACGCGTGGCTAGTATACAATATCATACAATATTGTATGATATTGTATGATACAATATTGTATCGATAGATACAATATCATTCTCAACTATGAATGATTGAGAAATAATAATACAGTATTATAATACTATGAATGGAATAATAAGATGGTGAAACTGATAGAAATAGTAATTTGCTCTAATACTGTATAAGTGATAACACTAACTTTGCTAGTGTAATATGTTCAATATACTGCAGTTTTTATCATTCTTACTCAGTACTATACACTATTTTATATTTTTAAACGTATTCTCGTACTATACATTACATTCCACTATTTTACTCTTGTTCTGAATTAGACTCTATTCAACAAAGTGCTGAACTCTGTGGAAAAACTCACTGAACTTTGCTGCTATAGGCTGGATACCTGTCATTGGCCGACAGCGTAGCCACACCCCCAGCCAATAG